>NC_060175.1:53113961-53198961 GCF_021184085.1 Oncorhynchus gorbuscha
GGTCTGATTCGAGGGGTCTTTTCACTCTCCTCGCCTGTCTCCATGGACACAACAAAATGGCCACCTCACAGGTGAAGCACAGAACCACTGGGAACATCTCCTGAAGTCCATAAAAATCTCAATCAAAATGGCCGCCAGTGGGATAATATAAACAATCTGCCATGCCTCTATAGCTAAAACACTTCTAAGAACTTTCCCTATCTGTGTGTGAAATTTGGTGCCTCTATCGCCAAAAGCCACAATTCTCCTAAAATGTGACCCACTTACCTACAGGATCTGCTTCACAGAGTGTTTTGGGTATTGTAGTTAATTACTGCTATCCCTCTCTCTGCAGGAAACGGAGCTAAACTCTCCTGATGGCAGCAGACAGGTGGGGAGTGTTAATAGAAGGATGAGGGTGCCCTGCTTACTCTCTCAGCAGACATAACCTCCAGCCTCCAGGGTCTGGCCAGCACACCGACAGTCACTGTGCTTGTTTGGAGGGAGACAGAGGGATCTGTAGAGAGGCATGCTGGCGCGTGGTTTTCATCTGCGTGGCTCTCCTCTCCTTAGAGCTGTAATCACGGCAGACTGCATGTCACTGTGCCCTGCTCTAATTGGCCTGTCACTCTCCATGCGCTGGGGGGAGGGGCTGGCCTTTGTGAGGCTGCCATGGCGACTAGGCCATTTAATGAGAGGGAGCACGCTGTGACTAATGATATCCCTGAGCCCATCGGATATACCGCAAATGGACAATTTGCTACATCACTCACACACACACACACACACACACACACACACACACACACACACACACACACACACACACACACACACACACACACACACACACACACACACACACACACACACACACACACACACACACACACACACACACACACACACACACACACACACACACACACACACACACACACACACACATGCCATCGACTTAGAAGTGTATTGACTGAACTACAATTCCTTTTGGCCCTAGCTATGACTCAAACGCCAGCTTTTGGAAGCTATCTGCAGACATTTGTATTGTAGTTGCAGGTAATATTAGTATTATCTAATAGTCTATTGGTGATTCCCTGAGAGGCCATTACCTGTATGACATGCCTTCATTGACTATTAGTTGGCTCATTGCCCACAAGAGTAATGTGGGACATCTATAAGGGAAATTGTCCATAATGTCGATAGGCAGGCAGGACTTGAGCTGAGGCGTGATGAGGGTAAACAGAGCATCACTCTGGTTCGTGGAACAGGAGAAAAACATTAGTAAGAGGCTGGAGAGTCTCCCTTTATGCTGTTTATTGGTTGATTAGCGATCAGGCCCAATTCTGGAATCTCTGACCAACCACATCTATCAAGCGTTTCATGCTTTGAACTTGACACACCCCATGTATAATAACATTATATACAGTTGAAGTCGGAAGTTCACATACACTTAGGTTGGAGTCATTCAAACTCGTTTTTCAACGACTCCACAAATCTCTTGTTAACAAACTATAGTTTTGGCAAGTCGGTTAGGACATCTACTTTGTGCATGACACAAATAATTTTTCCAACAATTCTTTACAGACACATTATTTCATTTATAATTCACTGTATCACAATTTCAGTGGGTCAGAAGTGTACATACCCTCAGTTGACTGAGCGTTTAAACTGCTTGGAAAATTCCAGAAAATTATGTCATGGCTTTAGAAGCTACTGATATGCTAACTGACATCATTTGAGTCAATTGGAGGTGTACCTGTGGATGTATTTCAAGGCCTACCTTCAAACTCGGTGCCTCTTTGCTTGACATCATGGAAAAATCAAAAGAAATCAGCCAAGATCTCAGAAAAATAATTGTTGGCCTCCACAAGACTGGTTCATCCTTGGGAGCAATTTCCAAATGCCTGAAGGTACCACGTTCATCTGTACACACAATTGTACACAAATATAAACACCAAGGGACCACGCAGCCGTCATACCGCTTAGGATGGAGACGCGTTCTGTCTCCTAGAGATGAGCGTACTTTGGTGCGAAAAGTGCAAATCAATCCCAGAACAACAGCAAAAGACCTTGTGAAGATGCTGGAGGAAACAGGTACAAAGTATCTATATCCACAGTAAAACGAGGCCCATATTGACATAACCCGAAAGGCCGCTCAGCAAGGAAGAAGCCGCTGCTCCAAAGCTCCATAAAGCCAGACTACAGTTGGCAACTGCACATGGGGACAAAGATCATACTTTTTGGAGAAATGTTCTCTGGTCTGATGAAACAAAAATAGAACTGTTTGGCCATAATGGCCATGGTTGTGTTTGGAGGAGAAAGGGGAGGCTTGCAAGCTGAAGAACACCATCCCAACTGTGAAGCATGGGGGTGGCAGCATCCTAACTGGTGATCCTAACTGGCCTAAGACAGGGAATTTTTACTCTGATTAAATGTCAGGAGTTGTGAAAAACTGAGTTTAAATGTATTTGGCTAAGGTGTATGCAAACTTCCCACTTCAACTGTATATGTCTCTGACCCCAATATGTTTGTTGATATCTCAAAGGTACTGATTTGGTCTGAAACAACAGCCCTCTTAAAAACAGAGGGCAATCCTGTTATAGTGGCCTTGAATCAGACAACCCTATGGGGAACTCTCATGGCTTAGGGTTATGTATAAAGCAATCCAACCCAGCCCCCCGCAGACCTGGGATTCGAACCCACACCACGCCAGAACATACTCTACAAGCCAATGTGCTAGCGATCAGGGGCAGCACTACTTCATGTCTCAGGCAGTCAGTAACGATGGTAACTTAGCCATCTGCTACACCACCATAATACCATGGTACTGGTTCAGGGGAGTGTTGTTAGGATACGGTAGAGTCAGACACAACCATTAGCCTCACTCCGCACAATTAGACTCATTACCAATAATTACTGCCTCAGCGAGACACCATATCTAGAGTTAACATGCTTGTAAAATCAAACACGGGATCTAAACGCATGGAAAATCTCCGGTCTTGCTGTGACCTGCAGTTCATCAGCAGTGATAATGTTTTGCTAAACCTTAGTCTCTTCAGTGAATATTAATGAGGATCACATCATTTCTGTCACTTCCCCTCTCCTGATGTGCACCTTGATACAGCTCTTAAGGCCAAGCTGAAATATACAGCTCTTCTAATGCCATACTGAAATGACGCCAAACCTGATCTGGGAAGGACGAATCCGAGCACTAAGCTTTTAGTACCTCACTACTTAGAGCTCCAATGTTTTTTCAACAGAATCTTTGGATGATGTCCCATCTGAAGGATAGTGTAAATTCATCTCAATGTTAGCTAAAACATTACGGATAGTTCTATGCACAGCACTTCGGTGCTTAGCTGCCATTATGTACAGCATGAATAAACTAAACTGAAACTTAACATAAGCGAATAGCTGTGAAGGTTGTCACATGACAAGTATGTCATTACTAAAACTCTGTTTTGGTTAGTGTAAACGTATGATGAGATGAATGTGATTATGATTGATTTACCATTGTACCGAGGAAAGCCTTCTCTAAGCATCAGAGCCCATAATAAGAGTGATGTGGACTGTTATCTCTGAAGGGCATCTGGAACGTTCACAGCCCATGTAGCCTTTGAGAATCGATAATGACATGAACACTGAGGCCAGTTTAATGGTGCGTGAAGGGATTGTTATGTATTAAAGCCAGGTTGTTACTTTTGGAAATGGTGCATGGATCATATCAGAGTATTGAGGTCTAACTGCTGTTGCTGATCTAACGGTGAACTCTGACCCTGCTGGAGATTCACATCAAATAAGCAGAATTCATCACAGCGACAGCCAGTGTGTCGTCTTGCCATTACCGGCCAAATGAGATGGCTAACCCAGGCATTAGCCACATTGGCTATGTTGTTATTTTGTCTTAGACTCCACAGTCATGTTGGGGTTAGTTATGTGGTTAAGGTGTGTTGGGGTAACCAACTGTGGTTGTGTTGGGTTACCAGGCAACCAGTTTCCTTCTTGGAGGTGAAATGTACTGGCATGGATTTTGTGCTGCTACTGTTGCATTGAATTAGTTTGACCAAGCAGGCAGGCAGAGGGAAATGGGTCTGTTCTCCGAGTAAATTATATGCAGTCATACACTCAATTTACCTCTGCAAACCCAGTTAGGGAGGAGCAGGCATGGAGGCATATACACAGACACAATAACTCAGGCGTAGAGCATTGGCACTCAGACAGTGCATACATGTACTCAGCAATAGTTTAGAGGTTAAGAAGTACTTCATCAACAAATCAGATTTTGGGATATCTAAATTGGATAAAATCATCAATCATTAATGATGTCTGGAAATTAACACAGCTCAGATGGAAAAGAATATGTTAAAAGGTCAAACTTTTAATGCGATGGATGTACGTGGTACTCAACTAGTGGAGGCTCCTCCTCCGAGGAAGGGGAGGACCATCCTCCTCAGTGAATTTTGTCAAAATAAAAATAGTGAGACAAAAAATGTATCCTTTTCAAGTAAGACTTTACTAAATATATTGACGTCACCAAATAATTGATTAAAACACACTGTTCTGACTGTTCTGATGGCTCCATGGTGTAGCAGGAGGACAGCTAGTTTCCATCCTCTTCTGGGACTTCAATACAAAACCTAGGAGGCTCATGGTTCCAGTCCCCTTCCATAGACTTACACAGTAATTGTCAAAACTCCCGGAGGACGTCCTCCAACCTATCAGAGCTCTTGCAGCATGAACTGACATGTTGTCCACCGAATCAAAGAACAAGAGAATGAATCTAGTACTGAAAGCATAAACTATAGCTAGCTCGCACTGCAGTACATAACATGTGGTGAGTAGTTGACTCAAAGATAGAGAAAGACAATAGTTGAACAGTTTTGAACAAATTAATTTCTGTACAAATTATGGAGAAGCAAGAGAGAAAGAGAGAGAGCTAGCTATATTTCGTTGTATTATTTTGCTCTTTCACTTTCACTTAGCGAGCAAATGTTTTATTCATTTATTGCCACTGGGGGCCTGCCGGTGTAACTACTAAACTGCTTGCTGACTGTGCACTGCATGATTATAGCGGGTTTACTAACGTGTTAGTCATAGTAGCTATGTTTGATTTGATTTTGATTTAGTAGCTATGTTGACTATGGCATTAGCTAATATGGTGACAGCAATGTAGTCTGTGTGTAGTGGTTAGAGGATATGGTATGAAGATTTGTTTTTTTTTGCATGGTCACAGTCAGCTGATGTGTTGTGCACTGAAGTCCACCAGCGAAGGGAAAAGGTAAGAGGAGGAGAGGGCGTAGATGAAAGAAAGAATTCTATAATGAGCAAAATGATCATACTGTTTGTATGTGGCTGCTGTGAAAGTGAACTATGTTTGGGTGTGATCAGGGATGTATTCATTCCACCGATTCTGTTGAAAAAAAATCTTAAACTGAAACAAACATAACGAAATGTGGATAAACATACCTGAATTTGTCCAATAGAAACTCTCGTTTGCTACTGTTGGACTTATGTGTTCCCAGAGCGCTAAGAACCTTGGTGTGATCCTGGACAACACCCTGTCGTTCTCAACTAACATCAAGACGGTGGCACGTTCCTGTAGGTTCATGCTCTACAACATCCGCAGAGTACGACCCTGCCTCACACAGGAAGCGGAGCAGGTCCTAATCCAGGCACTTGTCATCTCCCGTCTGGATTACTGCAACTCGCTGTTGGCTGGGCTCCCTGCCTGTGCCATTAAACCCCTACAACTCATCCAGAATGCCGCAGCCCGTCTAGTGTTCAACCTTCCCAAGTTCTCTCACGTCACCCCGCTCCTCCGCTCTCTCCACTGGCTTCCAGTTGAAGCTCGCATCCGCTACAAGACCATGGTGCTTGCCTACGGAGCTGTGAGGGGAACGGCACCTCAGTACCTCCAGGCTCTGATCAGGCCCTACACCCAAATAAGGGCACTGCGTTCATCCACCTCTGGCCTGCTCGTCTCCCTACCACTGAGGAAGTACAGTTCCCGCTCAGCCCAGTCAAAACTGTTCGCTGCTCTGGCTCCCCAATGGTGGAACAAACTCCCTCACGACGCCAGGACAGCGGAGTCAATCACCACCTTCCGGAGACACCTGAAACCCCACCTCTTTAAGGAATACTTAGGATAGGATAAAGTAATCCTTCTCACCCCCTCCCCCCTTAAAATATTTAGATGCACTATTGTAAAGTGGCTGTTCCACTGGATGTCATAAGGTGAATGCACCAATTTGTAAGTCGCTCTGGATAAGAGCGTCTGCTAAATGACTTAAATGTAAATGTAAATGTAATGTGTAACGTTTGTCGTCGGAAGGAGACCAAGGTGCAGCATGGTAGGCGTACATTCTTTTATTTAAATGTTCCACCAAGAAAAAACAATAAACAATACAACAAACAAAAAGCTTCATCGTGCAAACTACATGCACTCAAACAAAGACAAGATCCCACACTGAAGGAGGGAAAAAGGGCTGCCTAAGTATGATCCCCAATCAGAGACAATGAAAGACAGCTGCCTCTGATTGGGAACCACACTCGGCAGGAGCGTGCCAGACAGTTTTGAATGTGTCACTGTCGTTCACCGTGAATACTCATATTTGTATCTCGACCTGTGCACCTACGCTGTAAATTTTCATTCATAGGCTAGGTTGTAGCAACCTCATGATAGATACAGGGAAAGTTTGAGTATCATGTAGTAGCCTACACCTATCAACGTGACATTAAGCTGAGTGAATGGGATATGAACGAGAGTCATCCAATATGCTGCAGTAGAAATAAGGCCAAGAGCATAAAAAAATGATCGTCCTCCCTGATCTTAAACGGCACTGACTGCCAATGCACTCAACATACTTTAGTGAAGTCCCAGTTCACATCATTAAATAGTAATAATGATAAGAGTTACATGTAGACTTAACATGTGCAATGTATCCATGACTATTTCATGATCCAATGCTAACATATTACATAATTGACCCTACTTAACCCAGAGCATTACAGACAGTGACATACAGAGAGGAGGTCAGCTGTTGTGTTCTTTTTGGAATGACTGTACTCCAAGTCTGTTAATATGAGATCATAACAAATGTTCATCTTCATTTCACAGGCCATGAATCATCAAGGTCTTGAAACATGACTTAGCCCGCTGTTCCATGTAGCCAATGTGTTGCTATCACTAACCTGTAGGTTCACCAAATTCAATAAACATTTCAGCACCATTGACAGCAATGCACAGTGACATATATGAAGGTCGGACCACAATTCAGCACCATGGACAGCGCCGCAAGATCGGATGACGACTCAGCACCAAGGCCACATGGACAGTTCTACGCACGCACCAGTTGTTGGCGTTGCTGCAGGCATCACTCCCGATCATGCCTGTTTAGTCAACAGGATTTCACAGTGTCACTTCAGAATTCAACATTTGTCCAGGGGGAATTAATGTCTACGGGTGAAGTGAAAGTAGGTAAGGGTTAAGGTTGTTAAGCATAAAAAGCTTGACGGTTGAGTTTAGGCATTAGGTCTGACTAGTTAAGGTAAGGGATAGGGTTAAAACAGAAAACATTTTGAATGAGTGCCTAGCACTGGGATTGAACCCGCGATCCTCGGAGCCGAAACACCCTAGCAAGCCTCGAGCCTACTAGATGGTGCTACATGCTCAATTTGCCTCTAGTGGACTGTATTGAAGGCATCTCCCGACGTCCTGGGGACCTGGACCAACGTTGAATGCGGAAGTCTATCTGGTGTGATCTCGCTGATTTAGAGGCTTCTTCCATGCTGTCTGTATTGTTCCCATTCCCCTTTGGCCTATATACTACGTGGAACTGAAAGTGATACAGAGAGGGGGACAACTAAATTCATAGAACTCCTTGTATATGAGGCACAGGCAACATTGACAGTTCTAAGAAGTTGTCATCCTCCTCATTGTTGCTTAGTCAGACTATGGATAGGTTGGACAGTGCCCTGTAAATATCCACAAAGAATATGGAAAAATTAGGATCTTCAGTCATTTCCCCGCACAATCAAGCAAATTCACATTTTTGAAGTTCTAAAGGAGAGTAGCACAGTGGTGAGCGCGAATAGTTAGTGATATAAGAGAGATCCGGACGAGTGAAGGCATTGATAGATGGCTATATTCTCAAAAGGAGGGATGGAGCAGATTGTGATTCATTCTCTGACAGAGTAATGTCCCGGAATCGGCAAAGACGTGGACACAGTTTTACACCCCGGCGCACCTTAAACGCATCTTTTTCATTCTCTTGTGACACAGAACCCACCGCTTGTCATGCAAATGACAAAACCATTGACTCTCGCGTCCATATCGTTCAAATGATCATTTTTTCCCCCCGTGACGTTTCAGATGAAAATGATTTGCCCCGGAGAACGTTTATTCACAAGCTCTTCAATGAACTGAAATGACATCACCTAATCGAAATGCAGATTAGCTACTGAGAGGAAGCAGGACGTCTGTCACTTGTGAACTATAATAAAGCTCTTGTGTAAAGGTTAGGAACAGCAAACATCCACTCCAATATTGTGCTCTAACACTATTTCATACAATAGTTTTTAATTCAATACCTTTCATCGTGCATGTTTGCAGCAGTTACTCTGTCGCTGTAGATTCATGCCAGTATGTCGTATGTCTTTAAGTGTTTGTCACTGACTGATTGGAATTGACCCTGATTTACCAGGTTCAAAGGTTCAAAGACTGTGTTCACCCGGTTCTAAGACGGTGTTAGTCCCCAGGTATTGGTTAAGGTTACTCAACACATAAATGTGGTTCACTGAACCACCCCATTACACATGGACATAATAAAGGTTGATATTTGTAAGGAGGGGAGAGTGGGGTAGGTTGAGCAAAAGGGGTAAGTTTGAGCCACCCTTGTTTCTAGGAAACCATACACAAAATGAATCATTGTGAAGAATGAATCCACATGGAAAAAGTGGTAAGCAAGTTAAATCCTCAAAAATGATTTTCACCACAAATGAATTTATTGTCTTCAAGGTTCCATGATGCTTGTATCTAAACCAAAGTAGGTCATTTATGATTGTTCTATACATTGGTTGGGATCTTTATAAGCTTGAGGTCCTAAACCTAACATGAAAGTGCATCCTTGTAGTTGTGTGGGCTGATGTACTGTAGTCAAAATGTTTGCCTTGAAGAAAGTTGAGCCAATGGTTGAGACAATGGCAAGCTGAGCGTTGTCGCTAGGATATGAGGTAACAACAGAGCCTGGCCAATGTTAAAAGTGTTTTAAAAAGTGCAAAGTGTTACGTGTTAAACGCCACTGGTAAAAGATTCTTAAAATGATTCAAATGCAAAAAAAGCGATTGGGATTTTGTGTTGAATTGTGTTTCGGAAATAAAGATACACATGGTTTTAAAAAAGGTCATATTTAATTCGGTACAGAAATGTGTAGGAGGCTTAACTGACCCTGTCTCGCGGCTCAACTTACGCCATACCCGGGGTTGTGCCAAGAGATCACTTGTTTTTGGATAAGCTGCGTTTTCAAAACTGTCATGTTTACCTGAATTCTGATTATTTACAGGGATACACAACATCCTGAAATATATGTAAATGTCTTTGTTAGAACGAATACTATATTTCCCTTGACAGAGTGATGCCGAATGTTTTAAAAATGGCTCAACTTACCCCACTCTCCCCAATGGCTATGTATCCTTCAACAGCGACCATCAGTCAAGCAAATAAACAAAGAGGAGTGTCTGAGCAGATATTACAGGCAGACACATTAAAATCCGCTACAACTCTCTGCCAGGTTAGTAATTGCTCTTTTTGTGTAGATAATTATTTCCTCTAAGGTGCGCACTGTTGCACAATGCAATTATACATGTCCTGCTATCTCAGAGTGGAGGGAAAGGAGGGGGGTTATTTTCCAAATTCTCACATTTATGTGTGTGTGTGTGTGTGTGTGTGTGTGTGTGTGTGTGTGTGTGTGTGTGTGTGTGTGTGTGTGTGTGTGTGTGTGTGTGTGTGTGTGTGTGCGCGTGTGTGTGTGTGTGTGCGTGTGTGTGTGTGTGTGTGTGTGTGTGTGTGTGTGTGTGTGTGTGTGTGTGTGTGTGTGTGTGTGTGTGTGTGTGTGTGTGTGTGTGTGTGTGTGTGTAATGGCAGAGAAAAAGGAGAGGAGCAGTGTTCTGAGGGGATTCCACAGGTTCTTTCCAGCACATAAATACATGGATCTGTTGTGTGGTTGAACGTATGATTGGATTGTGTGGCAGGCTTCTGTCAGTCTATGGATTAGTAGCAGAAAAGAAAAACCCCTGTAAAAGCACAGCGGCAGCTCGCTGTGTGATCACACCCAAAACTCTATTTACGTTCTCTATTCCCTGTCCTCTTGTCCTTTCCTTCTGTTTGTCCCAGAAAGAGTGACCCGGAGGAACCTTGTGCCCGGCCAGCGAGTGCTGCACACAAACACCTCTCACTGATAAGGCCTCTACTGGGACGCTCTGCACACATCTCCTCTGGTTGTTTTTCTGATGTCGTCACCACAGCAGAGAGAGCTCCACACAGGAGGAGAAGAGGGAGGTTGGAAAATATCACACGGATCATTTTGCTAAATTGCAGAAGCAGTCAGTGGATTCAGCTGATATAAGGAGAAGATCTTTCATTTCAATATGTTTCGTTTTAATGTCTACTGTATCTGTTCCGCTCATCAGTATTGTGTGTGTCTGCGTGCATGTGAGTGTCTATACTCACTTTTTTTTAACCTTATAACCCGGAACATTATGAGCATCAAAACGTCATATTGTCATGTTTTTGCAAAAGGTTAGGCTTCAACCAATTGACGCTTATGTCACCTGGTCATGCTCCCAGCAGGCTTTGAGGTGTCAATGGGAAAAGATGAGTGTCAACAAATGGATGCTTATGTCAATACATTGCAGTCAATGGGTGTAGATGAGTGTCACAGGGTTGAAGCTTATGTCAATACATTGCAGTCAATGGGTGTAGATGAGTGTCACAGGGTTGAAGCTTATGTCAATACATTGCAGTCAATGGGTATAGATGAGTGTCACAGGGTTGAAGCTTATGTCAATACATTGCAGTCAATGGGTATAGATGAGTGTCACAGGGTTGAAGCTTATGTCAATACATTGCAGTCAATGGGTATAGATGAGTGTCACAGGGTTGAAGCTTATGTCAATACATTGCAGTCAATGGGTATAGATGAGTGTCACAGGGTTGAAGCTTATGTCAATACATTGCAGTCAATGGGTATAGATGAGTGTCACAGGGTTGAAGCTTATGTCAATACATTGCAGTCAATGGGTATAGATGAGTGTCACAGGGTTGAAGCTTATGTCAATACATTGCAGTCAATGGGTATAGATGAGTGTCACAGGGTTGAAGCTTATGTCAATACATTGCAGTCAATGGGTGTAGATGAGTGTCACAGGGTTGAAGCTTATGTCAATACATTGCAGTCAATGGGTATAGATGAGTGTCACAGGGTTGAAGCTTATGTCAATACATTGCAGTCAATGGGTATAGATGAGTGTCACAGGGTTGAAGCTTATGTCAATACATTGCAGTCAATGGGTATAGATGAGTGTCACAGGGTTGAAGCTTATGTCAATACATTGCAGTCAATGGGTATAGATGAGTGTCACAGGGTTGAAGCTTATGTCAATACATTGCAGTCAATGGGTATAGATGAGTGTCACAGGGTTGAAGCTTATGTCAATACATTGCAGTCAATGGGTATAGATGAGTGTCACAGGGTTGAAGCTTATGTCAATACATTGCAGTCAATGGGTATAGATGAGTGTCACAGGGTTGAAGCTTATGTCAATACATTGCAGTCAATGGGTATAGATGAGTGTCACAGGGTTGAAGCTTATGTCAATACATTGCAGTCAATGGGTATAGATGAGTGTCACAGGGTTGAAGCTTATGTCAATACATTGCAGTCAATGGGTATAGATGAGTGTCACAGGGTTGAAGCTTATGTCAATACATTGCAGTCAATGGGTGTAAATGAGTGTCACAGGGTTGAAGCTTATGTCAATACATTGCATTCAATGGGTATAGATGAGTGTCACAGGGTTGAAGCTTATGTCAATACATTGCAGTCAATGGGTGTAGATGAGTGTCACAGGGTTGAAGCTTATGTCAATACATTGCAGTCAATGGGTATAGATGAGTGTCACAGGGTTGAAGCTTATGTCAATACATTGCAGTCAATGGGTATAGATGAGTGTCACAGGGTTGAAGCTTATGTCAATACATTGCAGTCAATGGGTATAGATGAGTGTCACAGGGTTGAAGCTTATGTCAATACATTGCAGTCAATGGGTATAGATGAGTGTCACAGGGTTGAAGCTTATGTCAATACATTGCAGTCAATGGGTATAGATGAGTGTCACAGGGTTGAAGCTTATGTCAATACATTGCAGTCAATGGGTATAGATGAGTGTCACAGGGTTGAAGCTTATGTCAATACATTGCAGTCAATGGGTATAGATGAGTGTCACAGGGTTGAAGCTTATGTCAATACATTGCAGTCAATGGGTATAGATGAGTGTCACAGGGTTGAAGCTTATGTCAATACATTGCAGTCAATGGGTATAGATGAGTGTCACAGGGTTGAAGCTTATGTCAATACATTGCAGTCAATGGGTATAGATGAGTGTCACAGGGTTGAAGCTTATGTCAATACATTGCAGTCAATGGGTGTAAATGAGTGTCACAGGGTTGAAGCTTATGTCAATACATTGCAGTCAATGGGTATAGATGAGTGTCACAGGGTTGAAGCTTATGTCAATACATTGCAGTCAATGGGTATAGATGAGTGTCACAGGGTTGAAGCTTATGTCAATACATTGCAGTCAATGGGTATAGATGAGTGTCACAGGGTTGAAGCTTATGTCAATACATTGCAGTCAATGGGTATAGATGAGTGTCACAGGGTTGAAGATTATGTCAATACATTGCAGTCAAATGGGAAAAGAAAAGCGTCAAACAAATGACCCTTTTATCAATAAATTGCATTCAGGGGGGAAAAATGAATGTCAACCAATTTACCCTTATGCTAATACATTGCAATCAATGGTAAAAGATGAGTGTCACCAGGCTAATTCATATGTCAATATATCACAATCAATGGGAAAAGATAAGTGTCAACCAGTTGATGATTATGTCAATACATTGCATTCAATGAGATAAGATGATTGCCACAAGGTTGACACTTATGTCAATCCATTGCATTTAATGGAAAAAGATTAGTATCACCTGTTGAAGATTATGTCAATACATTGTATCCAATGGGAAAAGTTGAATGCCAACCAATTGACACTTGTTGTCAATACATCACAGTCACAGTCATCTCTAATTGCCCCTCTCCCCATCTCTGTCTCTCTCCTTCCCTCCTCTTTCCTTCTCTTTGCCTCCCTCTGTCTCTTTCTCTTTACCTTCTCTTTATCCCCCCATTCTGTTCTCTATCCTCCCCCTTCTTTCACCCTCTCCCCTTTCTCTCTCCCATCCCTCCTCCTCTCCTCTCCTCGCATCTCTCTCTTTCTCCCTCTCCCTCCTCCCTCCTTCACCCTCTCCCTTTCTCTCTTCCTTTCTCTCTCCCCCTCCTTTACTCTTCCCCTTCTCTCTCTCCCTCTTTCTTTCTTTCCCTCCCTCCCTGTTCTCATCTCTCTCTCTCTCCTCTCTCTCTTCTCCTCTCTTCCACCTCCACAGACAGGATATTGACGCATAAATACGCAGGCAGACAGACAGACAGACAGTGGAGACGGAGAGACGGACAGATGCAGATGGGCTGGCGCTCGGGCGGGCTGATGGACAGACGCAGATGGGCTGGCTATCGGGCGGGCTGATGGACAGACGCAGATTGGCTGGCGTTCGGGCGGGCTGACGGACAGACGCAGCTGGGCTGGCGTTCGGGCGGGCTGACGGACAGACGCAGATGGGCTGGCGTTCGGGCGGGCTGACGGACAGACGCAGATTGGCTGGCGTTCGGGCGGGCTGACGGACAGACGCAGATGGGCTGGCGTTCGGGCGGGCTGACGGACAGACGCAGATTGGATGGCGTTCGGGCGGGCTGACGGACAGACGCAGATGGGCTGGCGTTCGGGCGGGCTGACGGACAGACGCAGATGGGCTGGCGTTCGGGCGGGCTGACGGACAGACGCAGATGGGCTGGCGCTCGGGCGGGCTGGGGGACAGACGCAGATGGGCTGGCGTTCAGGCGGGCTGACGGACAGACAAAGACAGCTTAAAGTTTTAAGTCAATCAACATCTTGCTACCATGGAAAGGAAAATACCTGTCTATTTGTGGCAAAATCACACTAATGAACTCTTTTGTCATATTCCAGTTCATCAATTTGCTTACGTCCCTGCCTATACCTAACTAACTGTGAGCAAAAAATATTCAATTTTATCCGGAACAGCAAGCGAGACTAAATTAAACAGGCCTATTTATACAAGTAATATGAATTTGGAGGGCAGAAATGATTAAATATTAAAGCATTAGACGGTATAATCTTTGTAAATTACACTACCATTCAAAAGTTTGGGGTCACTTAGAAATGTCCTTATTTTTTAAAGAAAGCACATTTTTTGTCCATTAAAATAGCGTCAAACTGATCAGAAATACAGTGGAGATATTTTTAATGTTGTAAATGACTATTGTAGCTGGAAACGGCTGATTTTGAATGGAATATCTACATAGACGTACAGAGGCCCATTATCAGCAACCATCACTCCTGTGTTCCAATGGCATGTTGTGTTAGCTATTCCAAGTTTATCATTTTAAAAGGATAATCGATCATTAGAAAACCCTTTAGCACAGCTGAAAACCGTTGTGATGATTAAAGAAGCAATAACACTGGCCTTCTTTAGACTAGTCTGGAGCATCAGCATTTGTGGGATTGATTACAGGCTCAAAAAGGCCAGAAACCAAGGAATTTCTTCTGAAACTCGTCAGTCTATTCTTGTTCTGAGAAATGAAGGCTATTCCATGCGAGAAATTGCTACTACTCCCCTCACAGAACAGCGCAAATTGGTTCTAACCAGAATAGAAAGATGAGTGGGAGGCCCCGGTGCACAACTGAGCAAGAGGACAAGTACATTAGAGTGTCCAGTTTGAGAAACAGACACCTCACACATCCTCAACTGGCAGCTTCATGAAATAGTACCCGCAAAACACCAGTCTCAACTTCAACATTGAATAGGCGACTCCGGGATGCTGGCTTACTGCGTCCGTAAAATGTATGTACTGTCGGTTCGGAACTTTTGTAAAACAGCACAGTTGAAAAATGTATGGCAGCTAGAAATCAAAACTGGACGGTCTTCAGATATTGATGGGAGGGGTTGAGGTTAGCTGCTTGACAGGACTAAAAACAAAGATAACTATTTAATTATTATTTATTTATTATCCCAGCCTCATTAACATGTTTTATTTTACCATTATTTTACCAGGTAAGTTGACTGAGAACATATTCTCATTTACAGCAATGACCTGGGAAATAGTTACAGGGGATAGGAGGGGGGACAAATGAGCCAATTGTAAGCAAATTGAGCAAATTGAATGAGCCAATTGTATTGTAAAATATACTGTGTCTGTAAAATGTATATAGTATGTATAAGCTGGAACTGGAAGCCCAAGTGTTGCTGTCCATTAGTTTACTCCAATTAGGGGAGGGGTGGTAGGGTTAGGGGAAAATAATAACAGAAAATAGGATATGCTGTCCCAGCTAGCACAATGGATCTGGGCCAATTCCGGCTGAGAGTCGGGGCACTCGGCTGAGAGTCACACTCGGCCGACCTCATGTGGCCCGAGTCTGGGCTACCTTCGGCAGTATTACATATGGCTAGGATGCGGGGACTGCGTTCGGGCCGATTCCATTGTGAGTTATCTGGCCCAAATATATTACTTGAGGTTTGGCCGATTGGGGCGACTCTCTGGCAGATGATGAGACGGGCTGCTTTATATAATTAACATTTCATTATTTATTTTCCCCCTTATTTTCTTAATTGTTTCTGTGATCAAAAAATACAATTAACATTTAAATGAAATTCTTTGAGTCCTGTGTAATATTTTTGTATTTTGATTCTTTGTGCAAAGAAATTGATAAGCATTAAAACTTTATGGATGGAACCTCCCGAGTGATGCAGTAGTCTAGAAACTGCGTTTCTACAGATGCTCGTTTGAGACCCGCACTGGCCGCGACCGGGAGACCCATGAGGCGACGCACAATTGGCCCAGCGTCGTCCGAGTTAGTGGAGGGTTTTGCTGGCCGGGATGTCCTTGTCCTATAGCTTCTGGGGGGATTCTGGTATGATGCCTTGCAAAGTCAGCTGAATTCCGGTTGATGGAAACAGCCCGATGTACTTGGGTCGGTTCTGGGCAGTCGTTCATTTTCATTCTGGGCTGAGTCCGACACCTGATTCCGAGCCGATTCAAAACAGTTCCGGCCCCCCGTAAGAGGGACGCTTCTGGGCCGGTTCCTCATTGCTAGCTGGGGTATATACTGTACATATTGAGAAAAATATCAGTGATTGGAAATGATGCAGGCAATTACATTGATAGAAGCCACAGTCTATCTGCAATACTAAAGATGATCTAGCCCCGAAACGGAAAAAAATAACTATAAAATAATCAAATGAAATTGACCAATATCCTCTGCAGAATTCATTCCAACAAGCGTCTTAGCTTGTAGAACTGCAAGACCATGCGCCATATCATGACAGTCCCCCGGTCACAAATATGAACAAATTGAGAAGATTAAACCTTTTTAACTATTCAAAACCGGACCTATGATCCCCAGTTATGTTGATATTGTGAGGATAGATGCTAGAGACAGGAAGCAGGTACAGGGAGAACATTTACTGAATAATGGACATAAAACAGGACAGGAACATCTGAGCGCGACGTATGTCCGTTGTTGTTGAACGCTGCCGATCGCCAAAACTGAAACCTGTCGAACGCTGAAACCTGAACTAAAGACCTCGGTTAATTTTGGTTTTATTTTAAATCATGCGGCTTTGTTGGGCTAAATTCCTGTGAGCGCTGCCATCTGTCCCAGGATTCTGCCAGATTCCTGCTGTCTCTAGAGAGTTGAAAACAGCAGGTCTGGGACAGGTAGCACATCCAGTGAACAGGTCAGGGTTCCACAGCCGCAAGCAGAACAGTTGAAACTGGAGCAGCAGCACGGCCAGGTGGACTGGGGACAGCAAGGAGTCATCAGGCCAGGTAATCCTGAGGCATGGTCCTTGGACTAAGGTCCTCCGAGAGAGAGAAAGAAAGAAAGAAACAGAGAGAGAAAGAAAGAAAGAGAGAAAAAAGAGAGAGAATTAGAGAGAGCATACTTAAATTCACACAGGACCCCAGATAAGACAGGAGAAATACTCAAGATATAACAGACTGACCCTAGCCCCCCGACACATAAACTACTGCAGCATAAATACTGGAGGCTGAGACGGGAGGGGTCGGGAGACACTGTGGTCCTGTCCGACAATACCCCCGGACTGGGCCAAACAGGCAGGATATAACCCCACCCACTTTGCAAAGGCACAGTCCACCCACACCACCAGAGGGATATCTTCAACTACAAACTTACCATCCTGAGACAAGGCCCGCGTATAGCCCATGAAGATCTCCGCCACGGCCAACCCGGACAGGAAGATCACGTCAGTGACTCAACCCACTCAATTGACGCACCCCTCCTAGGGACGGCATGGAAGAGCACCAGTAAGCCAGTGACTCAGCCCCTGTAATAGGGTTAGAAGCAGAGAGGTAAAGTATATAGTGAAAACAATAGTGGTCCTAAAACGGAGCCTTGAGGAACACTCAAATGTACAATTGATTTGTCAGAGAACAAACCATCCACAGAGACAAACTGATATCTTTCCGACAGATAAGATCTGAACCAGGCCACAACTTGTCCATGTAGACCAATTTGGGTTTCCAATCTCTCCAAAATAATGTGGTGATCGATGGTATCAAAAGCAGCACTAAGGTCTAGGATCACAAGGACAGATGCAGAGCCTCGGTCTGATGCCATTAAAAGGTCATTTACCATCTTCACAAGTGCAGTCTCAGTGCTATGATGGGGTGTAAAACCAGACTGAAGCGTTTCGTATACATTGTTAGTCATCAGGAAGGCAGCGAGGTGCTGCGCTACAGAGGCTGATCGTTTTTTATATGTTCTGGGTCAAGGTTTGGCTTTTTCAGGAGAGGCTTTTGTCATGACCTTGCCCTCTTTGGGTACAGCAAGCCCCATCCCCCTCTCCCTGTCTCCTACACCCAGGCTGCTGTGGTCAGAGAGAGGTCGTAAATTCCTGGAGGAGATGATCTCCTCACGGCCACAGTATAGAGACAGAGTGAATTTTCATAGAGAACAAAGGAATTTCTTCTGCCTCACAGAACTTGAGGTCCGAACAACATTTATGTTCTGGAGAAGGTATAAAAAGATCGGTGAAGAATCCAGCTACAAACTGGTCCGTATGGTACAATTTGGTGAAACTCATGGGAGACAATACGACATTGTTTATATAATAGCCTCAGATATGAGGTTTACATCTAATTGTTGTATAAGATGAATGAGTGAGGATGATACTGTTTGTAAAATTGTGTAATGTGATTTTGGACTGTTTAATGAAGGAAACTCCAATTCCCTTTTGAGTTTAACTAAATCAGAGGACCGCCCATGAGTTAGGGTCGGGCATCCTGGGACAGGCCCTTTTTTCTCTTTTCTGCAACTCCCGAATACAACCCCCACTTTCAGAATTTCTCAATAGACCATGTTTCCCTCAATTACGAGAGGACAAAGGTTGCAGACCAGCTTACCTCAATAACGAGAGGGCCAAGGTTTGAGTAGATGGCTGAATCTTTTAACCATACCACACTATCGATACCGACAGAATAAGAACAAATCTTTGATATTAATTACTAGTCTGCAGCTAGGAATTCAGTATCATTGAACGCGAAGACCGACAACCGCCGAAGCATCTATTCTATAACAACAATGAATGAATGTCACTCTGAACTATCCATTCTAACCACGACAGAGAGAGCGAGAGGACGGACACTCTCCAACAGAAACAAACTTTTCAACAGAGACCCCGACGACACACTGAGTGTAAATATATATATTGATTGCAATTGTTCCCGAATGAGTGAGCGTTCATGTGCAAAGGATTAGCATTTCTATTGTTATAATTATCAACTCTGTAGTGACTTCTCAGCTGACCCCCACTCCCGTTTTGTCTAACAAGCCCCCATGCCGGTTTAGCCCACTAGGGTACATTCCCCTATCATTTCGTGTAACCGTATTTACTTTGTTTGTTTTGTGTGCACTTCCGTGATTGTTTAGTTAGTTAATAAATACATTATTTAAGGCAATTGACGTATGGACGACTCATAGTGAAGACTGGGTTTGTGCAGATAACCAACAATTTAGGACATTTGGAATGAGACTAACGTGAGGTAAAATAAAGAATAAGTCATTAATCAGAAGAAATAAAATATCTGAAAATGTATATTAGGAAAATTTGGTGCCCCAACTTCCTAGTTAATTACAGTTATGTGATTAAGTAATAATAATTACAGAGAGTTATTTGATAAATAGGTCTTCAGTTTTAATGATGCCAAAGACACAACACTTTATTGTTGCCACTTTTAGTGAGTTTGGTACACATCCTGTGGATGGAGAGCCATTCATTATGTTCAACATAGGAGGGCCAAGCACAGGAAGCAGCTCTTTCAGTAGATTAGTTGGAATAGGATCCAGTATGCAGCTTGAAGGTTTAGAGGCCATGATTATTTTCATCAATATGTCAAGATATATAGTACTAAAAAACTTGAGTGTCTGCCTTGATCCTAGGTCCTGGCAGAGTTGTGCAGACTCAGGACAACTGAGCTTTGGAGAAATACGCAGAATTAAAGAGGAATCCATAATTTGTTTTCTAATGATCATGATCTTTTCCTCAAAGAAGTTGATGAATTTATCACTGCTGAAGTGACAGCCATCCTCTCTTAAGGAAAGGTGCTTTTTAGTTAGCTTTGCGACAGTATCAAAAAGACATTCTGGATTGATTTTATTTTCCTCAATTAAGTTGGAAAAATAGGATTATCGAGCAGCAGTGAGGGCTCTTTGATACTGCATGGTACTGTCTTTCCAAGCTAGTCAGAAGACTTCCAGTTTGGTGTAGCGCCATGTCCGTTACAATTTTCTGGAAGCTTGCTTCAGAGCTCGGGTATTTTCTGTATACCAGGGAGCCAGTTTCTTATGACAAATGTTTTTTGTTTTTAGGATTGTGACTGCATCTAGGGTATGGCGCAAGGTTAAATTGAGTTCCTCAGTTAGGTGGTTAACTCATTTTTGTACTCTGGCGTCCTTGGGTAGGTGGAAGGAGTCTGGAAGGGCATCTAGGAATCTTTGGGTTGTCCGAGAATTTATTGCACGACTTTTGATGATCCTTGGTTGGGGTCTGAGCAGATTATTTGTTGCAATTGCAAACGTAATAAAATGGTGTTCTGACAGTCCAGGATTATGAGGAAAAACATTAAGATCCACAACATTTATTCCATGGGACAAAACTAGGACCAGATTATGACTGTGGCAGTGACTAGGTCCGGAGAGATTTTGGACAAAACCCACTGATTCGATGATGGCTTCGAAAGCCTTTTGGAGTGGGTCTATGGACTTTTCAATGTGAATATTAAAGTTACCAAAAATGTGAATATTATCTGCCATGTCTACAAGGTCCGATAGGAATTCAGGGAACTCAGTGAGGAACACTGTATATGGCCCAGGATGCCTGTAAACAGTAGCTATAAAAAGTGATTAAGTAGGCTACATATATTTCATGTCTAGAAGCTCAAAAGATGAAAACATATGTTTTTTTATTGTAAATTGAAATTTGCTATCGTAAATGTTAGCAACACCTCATCCTTTGCGGGATGCGTGGGGGATATGGTCACTAGTGTAACCAGGAGGTGAGGCTTCATTTAACACAGTAAATTCATCAGGCTTAAGTCATGTTTCAGTCAGGCCAATCACATCAAGATTATGATCAGTGATTAGTTCATTGACTATAACTGCCTTGGAAGTGAGGGATCTAACATTAAGTAGCCCTATTTTGAGATGTGAGGTATCACAATCTCTTTCAATAATGGCAGGAATGGAGGAGGTCTTTATTCCAGTGATCTTGCTAAGGCGAACACCGCCATGTTAAGTTTTGCTCAATCTAGGTCGAGGCACAGACACAGTCTCAGTGGGGATAGCTGAGCTGACTACACTGACTGTGCTAGTGGCAGACTCCACTAAGCTGGCAGGCTGGCTAACAGCCTGCTGCCTGGCCTGCACCCTATCTCATTGTGGAGCTAGGGGAGATCCCTGTCTATGTTTGTAGATAAAATGAGAGCACCCCTCCAGCTAGGATGGAGTCCATCACTCCTCAGCAGGCCAGGCTTGGTCCTGTTTGTCGGTGAGTCCCAGACAGAGGGCCAATTATCTACAAATTCTTTCTTTTGGGAGGGGCATGAAACAGTTTTCAACCAGCAATTGAGTTGTGAGACTCTGCTGCAGAGCTCATCACTCCCCCTAACTGGGATGGGGCCAGAGACAATTACATGATGCCGACACATCTTTCTAGCTGATTTACACGCTGAAGCTATGTTGCGCTTGGTGACCTCTGACTGTTTCATCCTAACATCGTTGGTGCCGACGTGGATAACAATATCCCTATACTCTCTACACTCGCCAGTTTTAGCTTTAGCCAGCACCATCTTCAGATTAGCCTTAACGTTGGTAGGCCTGCCCCCTGGTAAACAGTGTATGATCTCTGGATGATTCGTTTTAAGTCTGGAGTCGCCAATGACTAGGGTTTTCAATTTGTCAGAGCTAATGGTGGGATTCTTCGGCGTCTCAGACCCCGTAACGGGAGGAGTAGAGACCAGAGAAGGCTCGGCCTCTGACTTGCTGCTTAATGGGGAGAACCGGTTGAAAGTTTCTGTCGGCTGAATGAGCGACACCGGTTGAAGATTCCTACAGCATTCCCTTCCAGAAGCCATGAGAAAATTGTCCGGCTGCGGGGACTGTGCCAGGATATTTGTATTACTATCTGTACTTACTGGTGGCACAGACACTGTTTCATCTTTTCCTACACTTAAAATACCCTTGCCTAACAATTGTGTCTGAAGCTGGGCTTGCAGCACAGCCATCCTGCCATAAGGTGATCGTTCTCCAGTATATTATGAGTACAGTGACTGTAATTAGAAGGCATCATGTTAATGTTACTACTTAGCTTCGGCTGGTGAAGGTCATGACAAACCACATCCAGATAAAGCATCCGGGGTGAAAAAAATTGAATGAAAAAAGACGAGCAAGGGAAAAAATAAAAATATAAACGGTAATTAAAAATAAAAAATCGTAAAGTTAACAGGGAGCAAAGTAAGGTTAGCAACAAACCGTACAGCAGCACGTAAACAAGTCTACAAGTTGTGACCGGAAATGTCATAGACAGGTAATAGGTAATAGCTACAGAGGTGACGTTCTTACTGCATCCATTGAAACATGTAGGTATTACAGACTCGGTCAGGGAGAGGTTGAAAATGTCAGTGAAGACCCTTGCCAGTTGGTCAGCTCGTGCTCTGAGTAGATGTCCTGGTAATTCATGTGACCATGTGGCCTTGTGAATGTTGACCTGTTTAAAGGTCTTTCTCACATTGGCTATGGAGAGCATGACCACACAGTTGTCTGGAGAAGCTGGTGCTCTCATGCATGGTTCAGTGTTGCTTGCCTCGAAGTAAGCATTGAAGGCATTTAGGTTGTCTGGTATGCTCCAGCTTGGGGCTGGGTTTGTCTTTGTAATCCATTATAGTTTGCAAGCCCTGCCCCATTAGACGAGCATCAGAGCCCGTGTAGTAGGATTCAATCTTAGTCCTGTATTGATCCCGGAACATATTCCAGGCTAGCAAAACAGTTCTGTAGCTTAGAACCCGCTTCACCAGACCACTTCCATATTGAGCGAGTCACTGGTACTTCCTGCTTGAGTTTATGCTTGTAAGCAGGAATCAGGAGGATATAATTATGGCCAGATTTGCCAAATGGAGGCTTTGAACATGTCTCTGTGTGTGTAGTTAAGGTGGTCTAGAGTTTTTTTTCTCTGGTTGCACATGACATGCGGGTAGAAATGAGGTAAAATGGATTTAAGTTTTCCTGCATTAAAGTCCCCAGCCACTAGGAGTGCTGCTTCTGGGTAAGCGTTCTCTTGATTTTTTATGGCCTTATACAGCTCATTGAGTGCGATCTTAGTGCCTGAATCAGCTTGTGGCGGTAAATAGACCACTACGAAAAATATAGATGAAAACTCTCTTGGTAAATAGTGAGGTACTCTATATTAGAGCAAAACCTCAAGATTTCCTTAATATTAGAGATTGAAGCCTCTCAGGTGGTGCAGTGGTTAAGGGTGCTGTACTGCAGCGCCAGTAGTGCCATCAGAGACTCTGGGTTCATGCCCAGGCTCTGTCGTAACCGGCCGTGACCGGGAGGTCCGTGGGGCGACGCACAATTGCCCTAGTGTCGTCCGGGTTAGGGAGGGCTTGGTCGGTAGGGATGTCCTTGTCTCATCGCGCACCAGAGACTCCTGTGGCGGGCCAGGTGTAGTGCGCACTAACCAAGGTTGCCAGGTGCACGGTGTTTCCTCCGACACATTGGTGCGGCTGGCTTTACGGGTTGGATGCGCGCTGTGTTAAGAAGCAGTGCGGCTTGGTTGGGTTGTGTATTGGAGGACGCATGACTTTCAACCTTCGTCTCTCCCGAGCCTGTACGAGAGTTGTAGCGATGAGACAATTTAGTAGCTAATACAACAATTAGATACCACAAAATTGGGGAGAAAAAGGGGCCAAATTCAAAACAAAAATATATATATATATTAGAGATTGCGCACCAGCTGTGGTTGACAAATAGACACAGACCACCCCCCCTCGTTTTACCGGAGGTTGCTGTTCTGTCTTGCCGATGCACAAAACTGTATATTATCCATGTCCTCTTTCAGCCATGACTCAGTGAAACATAATATATTACAGTTTTTAATGTCCTGTTGGTGGGATAGTCTTGAACGGAGCTCATCCATTTTATTCTCCAGTGATTGCACGCTCACCAGTAGGACGGATGGTACTGGCAGATTATCCACTGGCCAATGAATTCTCACCAACCACCCCTGAAAACAGAATGTGGGGACCCTGCTTAGGTGTTTGTTTTACTAGGTTAGTTTACATCAAGGGGAGGCAACAGGTATTTTTTGTTGTAGTTTTTGGTAATTAAATACTGTAAAATCACCAGGAAATCCACAAAAAAAATGTGTTTAATTGGGAAAATTATTTTTCATAGTAGTACCACAAATAAATATTTAACAACCCCCTGGACTTATTTCACATTCTTTTGTGTTACAGCCTGGTTTATACACAATACCTGTCATATACACACTGGCTTATACACAATACCCCATAATGTCAGTGAAATGATGTTAATAGAATTTTAAGAAATTAATAAAAAATGTAAAGTTGAAATGTCTTCAGTCAATAAACATTCAACTCCTTTGTTATCACAAGCCCAAATAAGTTCAGGAGTAAATATTTGCTTAACAAGTCGCATAATAAGTTGCACGGACTCATTCTGTGTGCATGAATAGTGTTTAACATGATTTTTGTATAACCTCTACATTTTTGTATAACCTCTACAGGATCGGTTTCCCCCCCGTGGGACAGTTGAGATAATGTTGGCTAATGTGATTAGCATGAGGATGTAAGTAAGAAAAATATTTCATGGGACATAGACATTTCTGAAATGGGCAGAAAGCTTAAATTATTGTTAATCTAACTACACTGTCCAATTTACAGTAGCTATTACAATGAAATAATACCATGCTTTGTTTGAGGAGAGTGTGCAGTTATGACCTTGAAAATGTAAACCAATTAAACACATTTGGGCAGTCTTGATACAACATTTTGAACATATATGCAATGGTTCATTGGAACAGTATAAAACGTTGCACGTTGCATGTGCACTGCTGCCATCTAGTGGCCAAAATCTAAATTGCGCCTGGGCTGGAATAAAGAATTATGGCCTTTCTCATGCATTTCAAAGGTGATGGTAAAACATTTTTTAAATTAAAAATGCCTGTTTTTCTTTATTATCTTTTGCCAGATCAAATCAAATTTCATTGGTCACATAAACATGGTTAGCAGATGTTAATGCGAGTGCAGCGAAATGCTTGTGCGTCTAGTTCTGACAGTGCAGTAATATCTAACATCTAAGTAATATCTAATATCAAAGTAATCAAACAATTCCCCAACAACTACCTAATACACACAAATCTAAAGAGGTGAATGAGAATATGTACACATAAGTATATGGATGAAGGATGGCCGAGTGCATTTAGGTTCCATGTATTCAGCCTCTTGACTTTTTCCACATTTTGTTACAGCCTTATTATAAAATTGATTAAATCGTTTTTTTCCTCATCAAAACACACACAATACCCCCCAAATGACGAAGCAATAACAGGTTTGTAGATTTATTTTCAAATTTATAAAGAATTAAAAACCTAAATAACACATTTATATAAGTATTCAGAGCCTTTACTCAGTACTTTGTTGAAGAGCCTTTGGAAGCGATTACAGCCTCAAGTCTTCTTGGGTATGATGCTACTGTACTTCCGGCGCCAACAGAGATGGCCGCCTCGCTTCGCGTTCCTAGGAAACTATGAAGTTTTTTGTTTTTTTATGTGTTATTTCTTACATTGGTCGAGAAGAACTACTGAACATAAGAGCAGCGTCAACTCACCATCAGTACGACCAAGAATATGACTTTCGCGAAGCGGATCCTGTGTTCTGCCTTTCACCCAGGACAACGGAATGGATCCCAGCCGGCGACCCCAAAAAACGACTTCGTAAAAGGGGAAAACGAAGCATTCTCCTCGCCAATGTCCAGTCTCTTGAAACAAGGTTGATGAAATCCGAGCAAGGGTAGCATTCCAGAGGGACATTATGGCTCACTGGAGAGACGCTATCGGAGACGGTGCAGCCAGCTGGTTTCTCCACGCATCGCACCGACAGAAACAAACATCTTTCTGGTAAGAAGAGGGGCGGGGGCGTATGCTTTATGGTTAACGTGACGTGGTGTGGCCACAACAACATACAGGAACTCAAGTCCTTCTGTTCACCTGATTTAGAATTCCTCACAATCAAATGTAGACCGCATTATCTACCAAGGGAATTCTCTTCGATTATAATCACAGCTGTATATATTCCCCCCCAAGCAGACACATCGATGGCTCTGAACGAACTTTATTTGACTCTTTGCAAACTGGAATCCATATATCCGGAGGCTGCATTCATTGTAGCTGGGGATTTTAACAAGGCTAATCTGAAAACAAGACTCCCTAAATTTGATCAACATATCGATTGCGCAACCAGGGCTGGAAAAACCTTGGATCATTGCTATTCCAACTTCTGCGACGCATATAAGGCCCTGCCCCGCCCTCCTTTCAGAAAAACTGACCACGACTCCATTTTGTTGATCCCTGCCTACAGACAGAAACTAAAACAAGAAGCTCCCGCGCTGAGGTCTGTTCAACGCTGGTCCGACCAATCTGATTCCACACTCCAAGACTGCTTCCATCACGTGGACTGGGATATGTTCCGTATTGCGTCAGACAACAACATTGACGAATACGCTGATTTGGTGTGCGAGTTCATTAGAACGTTCGTTGAAGATGTCGTTCCCATAGCAACGATTAAAACATTCCCAAACCAGAAACCGTGGATTGATGACAGCATTCGCGTGAAACTGAAATCGCGAACCACTGCTTTTAATCAGGGCAAGGTGACTGGAAACATGACCGCATACAACCAGTGTAACTATTCCCTCCGCAAGGCAATCAAACAAGCTAAGCGTCAGTATAGAGACAAAGTAGAATCTCAATTTAAAGGCTCAGACACAAGAGGTATGTGGCAGGGTTTACAGTCAATCACGGATTACAAAAAGAAAACCAGCACCGTCAAGGACCAGGATGACGGCATCCCCAGCCGCGCCCTCAGAGCATGCGCAGAGCAGCTGGCTGGTGTGTTTACGGACATATTCAATCAATCCCTATCCCAGTCTGTTGTTCCCACATGCTTCAAGAGGGCCACCATTGTTCCTGTTCCCAAGAAAGCTAAGGTAACTGAGCTAAACGACCACCGCCCCGTAGCACTCACTTCCGTCATCATGAAGTGCTTTGAGAGACTCGTCAAGGACCATATCACCTCCACCCTACCTGACACCCTAGACCCACTCCAATGTGCTTACCGCCCAAATAAGTCCACAGACGATGCAATCTCAACCACACTGCACACTGCCCTAACCCATCTGGACAAGAAGAATACCTATGTGAGAATGCTGTTCATCTACAGCTCGGCATTTAACACCATAGTGCCCTCCAAGCTCGTCATCAAGCTCGAGACCCTGGGTCTCGACCCCGCCCTGTGCAACTGGGTACTGGACTTCCTGACGGGCTGCCCCCAGGTGGTGAGGTTAGGCAACAACATCTCCACCCCGCTGATCCTCAACACTGGGGCCCCACAAGGGTGCGTTCTGAGCCCTCTCCTGTACTCCCTGTTCACCCAGGGAGTCACTCTGTCTGCCTGTCTATCTGTCTCTCTGTCTCTCTCTCTCTCCCTCTCTCTCTCTCTCTCTCTCCCTGTCTCCTCTCTCTCTCTCTCTCCCTCTCTCTCTCTCTCTCTCTCTCTCTCTCTCTCTCTCTCTCTCTCTCTCTCTCTCTCTCTCTCTCTCTCTCTCTCTCTATCTATCTATCTATCTCTCTCTCTCTCTCTCTCTCTCTCTCTCTCTCTCTCTCTCTCTCTCTCTCTCTCTCTCTCTCTCTCTCTCTCTCTCTCTCTCTCTCTCTCTCTCTCTCTCTCTCTCTCTCTCTCTCTCTCTCTCTCTCCCTCTCTCTCTCTCTCTCTCTCTGTCCCCCTCTCTCTCTCTCTCTCTCTCTCTCTCTCTCTCTCTCTCTCTCTCTCTCTCTCTCTCTCTCTCTCTCTCTCTCTCTATCTCTCACTCTCTCTCTCTCTCTCCCTCTCTCTCTCTCTCTGTCTCTCTGTCTGTCTATCTATCCCAGGTATCATCTGTATTGTTGTCCAGCTGCCCTCATATCTGTGACCCAGGTAAAACCATCAGTTTATCCCCCTGAACTAGATAGTAAAAGTGGGGTAAAAGATTATACTTATCACAGTGTGAATATACTTATTGCTTTCATCCAACAAAATGACTTTCAACCATCTAGTGCAGGGATGGGCAACTTTGATGGGGGTGGGGGCCACAAAAAATATCAACTTTGATGGGGGTGGGGGCCACCTAAAATCTAAACTCATCATGAGGGGATACAATTTCTGAAGTTTTAGAGTTAATTTCTTGCAATTCTACACATTTTCCATAGGGTGGAGAGAAATGTTTGCAGTTTTTAATATGATATCTGAGTGAGACTGACTAACCGTGATAACAAGTTTAGATAGCTGGCCGTTAAACTAACTTTTAGCTGGCATGGGCTAATTGTGTCATGTTTGTCATTTATTATCATGTCTTGTCCCTGTGCTCCCCATTCTGTTCGTTTCCCTCTGCTGGTCTTATTGGGTTCTTTCCCTCTTTCTATCCCTCTCTCTCCCCCTCCCCCTCTCACTCTCTCGCTCTCTCTTCTCTCTATCGTTCCGTTCCTGCTCCCAGCTGTTCCTATTCCCCTAATCATCATTTAGTCTTCCCACACCTGTTCCCGATCCTTTCCCCTGATTAGAGTCCCTATTTATTCCTTTGTGTTCCGTTCCTGTCCCGTCGGTTCCTTGTTTAGTATTCACCATGCTGTGATTGCGTTTCGCCCTGTCCTGTCTTGTTTTTGCTGTGATTGTGTATCGCCCTGTCCTGTCGTGTTTTTGCCTTCATCAGATGCTGCGTGTGAGCAGGTGTCTCTGTCTACTACGGCCTGCGCCTACCCGGCGACCTGCAGTCTGTGGCCGCTTCTCCAGTTATTCCCCTACAGACTAGAGGATTTCTGTTATTCCCTGTTTGGACTTAAATAAACTCTGTTTCTGTTAAGTCGCTTTTGGGTCCTCTTTCACCCGCATGACAGAAGGAACCGACCAAGGAATGGACCCAGCGACTTCAGACGCTCGTTACACTGCCGTCGAGATCCAAGGAGCCATGCTCGGCAGACACGAGCAGGAATTGTCTGCTGCTCGCCATGCCGTGGAGAACCTGGCCGCTCAGGTTTCCGACCTCTCTGGACAGTTCCAGAGTCTACGTCTCGTGCCACCTGTTACTTCCTGGCCTGCCGAGCCTCCAGAACCTAGGGTTAATAACCCACCTTGCTACTCCGGGCAGCCCACTGAGTGCCGCTCCTTTCTCACGCAGTGTGAGATTGTGTTCTCTCTCCAACCCAACACATACTCTAGAGAGAGAGCTCGGGTTGCTTACGTCATTTCACTCCTTACTGGCCGGGCTCGAGAATGGGGCACAGCTATCTGGGAGGCAAGGGCTGATTGCTCTAACAAATTCCAGAACTTTAAAGAGGAGATGATTCGGGTTTTTGACCGTTCAGTTTTTGGTGGGGAGGCTTCTAGGGCCCTGGCTTCCTTATGCCAAGGTGAACGGTCCATAACGGATTATTCTATTGAGTTTCGCACTCTTGCTGCCTCTAGTGAGTGGAACGAGCCGGCGCTGCTCGCTCGTTTTCTGGAGGGACTCCACGCAGTGGTTAAGGATGAGATTCTCTCCCGGGAGGTTCCTTCAGATGTGGACTCTTTGATTGCTCTCGCCATCCGCATAGAACGACGGGTAGATCTTCGTCACCGGGCTCGTGGAAGAGAGCTCGCATCAACGGTGTTTCCCTGCTCCGCATCGCAACCATCTCCCTCCTCTGGCTTTGAGACTGAGCCCATGCAGCTGGGAGGGATTCGCATCTCGAATAAGGAGAGGGAACGGAGGATCACCAACCGCCTGTGCCTCTATTGCGGAGTTGCTGGACATTTTGTTAATTCATGTCCAGTAAAGCCAGAGCTCATCTGTAAGCGGAGGGCTACAGGTGAGCGCAACTACTCAAGTCTCTCCATCAAAGTCCTGTACTACTTTGTCGGTCCACCTACGCTGGACCGGTTCGGGTGCTACATGTAGTGCCTTGATAGACTCTGGGGCTGAGGGTTGTTTCATGGACGAAGCATGGGTTCGGAAACATGACATTCCTTTCAGAGAGTTAGAGAAGCCTACGCCCATGTTCGCCTTAGATGGTAGTCATCTTCCCAGTATCAGATTTGAGACACTACCTTTAACCCTCACAGTATCTGGTAACCACAGTGAGACTATTTCTTTTTTGATTTTCCGTTCACCGTTTACACCTGTTGTTTTGGGTCATCCCTGGCTAGTATGTCATAATCCTTCTATTAATTGGTCTAGTAATTCTATCCTATCCTGGAACGTTTCTTGTCATGTGAAGTGTTTAATGTCTGCCATCCCTCCCGTTTCTTCTGTCCCTACTTCTCAGGAGGAACCTGGCGATTTGACAGGAGTGCCGGAGGAATATCATGATCTGCGCACGGTCTTCAGTCGGTCCCGAGCCAACTCCCTTCCTCCTCACCGGTCGTATGATTGTAGTATTGATCTCCTTCCGGGGACCACTCCTCCTCGAGGTAGACTATACTCTCTGTCGGCTCCCGAACGTAAGGCTCTCGAGGATTATTTGTCTGTGTCTCTTGACGCCGGTACCATAGTGCCTTCTTCTTCTCCGGCCGGGGCGGGGTTCTTTTTTGTTAAGAAGAAGGACGGTACTCTGCGCCCCTGCGTGGATTATCGAGGGCTGAATGACATAACGGTTAAGAATCGTTATCCGCTTCCCCTTATGTCATCAGCCTTCGAGATTCTGCAGGGAGCCAGGTGCTTTACTAAGTTGGACCTTCGTAACGCTTACCATCTCGTGCGCATCAGAGAGGGGGACGAGTGGAAAACGGCGTTTAACACTCCGTTAGGGCATTTTGAGTACCGGGTTCTGCCGTTCGGTCTCGCCAATGCGCCAGCTGTTTTTCAGGCATTAGTTAATGATGTTCTGAGAGACATGCTGAACATTTTTGTTTTTGTCTATCTTGACGATATCCTGATTTTTTCTCCGTCACTCGAGATTCATGTTCAGCACGTTCGACGTGTTCTACAGCGCCTTTTAGAGAATTGTCTCTACGTAAAGGCTGAGAAGTGCTCTTTTCATGTCTCCTCCGTTACTTTTCTCGGTTCCGTTATTTCCGCTGAAGGCATTCAGATGGATTCCGCTAAGGTCCAAGCTGTCAGTGATTGGCCCGTTCCAAGGTCACGTGTCGAGTTGCAGCGCTTTTTAGGTTTCGCTAATTTCTATCGGCGTTTCATTCGTAATTTCGGTCAAGTTGCTGCCCCTCTCACAGCTCTTACTTCTGTCAAGACGTGTTTTAAGTGGTCCGGTTCCGCCCAGGGAGCTTTTGATCTTCTAAAAGAACGTTTTACGTCCGCTCCTATCCTCGTTACTCCTGACGTCACCAGACAATTCATTGTCGAGGTTGACGCTTCAGAGGTAGGCGTGGGAGCCATTCTATCCCAGCGCTTCCAGTCTGACGATAAGGTTCATCCTTGCGCTTATTTTTCTCATCGCCTGTCGCCATCTGAGCGCAACTATGATGTGGGTAACCGTGAACTGCTCGCCATCCGCTTAGCCCTAGGCGAATGGCGACAGTGGTTGGAGGGGGCGACCGTTCCTTTTGTCGTTTGGACAGACCATAAGAACCTTGAGTACATCCGTTCTGCCAAACGACTTAATGCCCGTCAAGCTCGTTGGGCGTTGTTTTTCGCTCGTTTCGAGTTTGTGATTTCTTACCGTCCGGGTAGCAAGAACACCAAGCCTGATGCCTTATCCCGTCTGTTTAGTTCTTCTGTGGTTTCTACTGATCCCGAGGGGATTCTTCCTTATGGGCGTGTTGTCGGGTTAACAGTCTGGGGAATTGAAAGACAGGTTAAGCAAGCACTCACGCACACTGCGTCGCCACGCGCTTGTCCTAGTAACCTCCTTTTCGTTCCTGTTTCCACTCGTCTGGCTGTTCTTCAGTGGGCTCACTCTGCCAAGTTAGCTGGTCATCCCGGTGTTCGAGGCACTCTTGCGTCTATTCGCCAGCGCTTTTGGTGGCCGACTCAGGAGCGTGACACGCGCCGTTTCGTGGCTGCTTGTTCGGACTGCGCGCAGACTAAGTCGGGTAACTCTCCTCCTGCCGGTCGTCTCAGACCGCTCCCCATTCCTTCTCGACCATGGTCTCACATTGCCTTAGACTTCATTACCGGTCTGCCTTTGTCTGCGGGGAAGACTGTGATTCTGACGGTTGTCGATAGGTTCTCTAAGGCGGCACATTTCATTCCCCTCGCTAAACTTCCTTCCGCTAAGGAGACGGCACAAATCATTATTGAGAATGTATTCAGAATTCATGGCCTCCCGTTAGACGCCGTTTCAGACAGAGGCCCGCAATTCACGTCACAGTTTTGGAGGGAGTTCTGTCGTTTGATTGGTGCGTCCGTCAGTCTCTCTTCCGGGTTTCATCCCCAGTCTAACGGTCAAGCAGAGAGGGCCAATCAGACGATTGGTCGCATACTACGCAGCCTTTCTTTCAGAAACCCTGCGTCTTGGGCAGAACAGCTCCCCTGGGCAGAATACGCTCACAATTCGCTTCCTTCGTCTGCTACCGGGTTATCTCCGTTTCAGAGTAGTCTGGGTTACCAGCCTCCTCTGTTCTCATCCCAGCTTGCCGAGTCCAGCGTTCCCTCCGCTCAAGCGTTTGTCCAACGTTGTGAGCGCACCTGGAGGAGGGTGAGGTCTGCACTTTGCCGTTACAGGGCACAGACGGTGAGAGCCGCCAATAAACGCAGGATTAAGAGTCCAAGGTATTGTTGCGGCCAGAGAGTGTGGCTTTCCACTCGCAACCTTCCTCTTACGACAGCTTCTCGTAAGTTGACTCCGCGGTTCATTGGTCCGTTCCGTGTCTCCCAGGTCGTCAATCCTGTCGCTGTGCGACTGCTTCTTCCGCGACATCTTCGTCGCGTCCATCCTGTCTTCCATGTCTCCTGTGTTAAGCCCTTTCTTCGCACCCCCGTTCGTCTTCCCTCCCCCCTCCCGTCCTTGTCGAGAGCGCACCTATTTACAAGGTACATAAGATCATGGACATGCGTTCTCGGGGACGGGGTCACCAATACTTAGTGGATTGGGAGGGTTACGGTCCTGAGGAGAGGAGTTGGGTTCCGTCTCGGGACGTGCTGGACCGTTCACTCATCGATGATTTCCTCCGTTGCCGCCAGGATTCCTCCTCGAGTGCGCCAGGAGGCGCTCGGTGAGTGGGGGGTACTGTCATGTTTGTCATTTATTATCATGTCTTGTCCCTGTGCTCCCCATTCTGTTCGTTTCCCTCTGCTGGTCTTATTGGGTTCTTTCCCTCTTTCTATCCCTCTCTCTCCCCCTCCCCTCTCACTCTCTCGCTCTCTCTTCTCTCTATCGTTCCGTTCCTGCTCCCAGCTGTTCCTATTCCCCTAATCATCATTTAGTCTTCCCACACCTGTTCCCGATCCTTTCCCCTGATTAGAGTCCCTATTTATTCCTTTGTGTTCCGTTCCTGTCCCGTCGGTTCCTTGTTTAGTATTCACCATGCTGTGATTGCGTTTCGCCCTGTCCTGTCGTGTTTTTGCTGTGATTGTGTATCGCCCTGTCCTGTCGTGTTTTTTGCCTTCATCAGATGCTGCGTGTGAGCAGGTGTCTCTGTCTACTACGGCCTGCGCCTACCCGAAGCGACCTGCAGTCTGTGGCCGCTTCTCCAGTTATTCCCCTCTACAGACTAGAGGATTTCTGTTATTCCCTGTTTGGACTTAAATAAACTCTGTTTCTGTTAAGTCGCTTTTGGGTCCTCTTTCACCCGCATGACAAATTGACTGACTATCAGTGATTGACATAACAAGAGATAAATTGCTAATGCACAACCAAATGTTGATATTGCACACTGTGTAGTCTACTATTCTTTTAAATTGCCTTTAAAAGAGTTACCCATCCCTGATCTACAGACTATCAGTAACATTTCAACTAACTATTTACTAACTCTATTTACTATTTCCTAACCCTAGCCCTAGCCCTAACCAGAACCCTTAACCCTTATCCTATCCCTTATCCTATCCCCAAACCTAACCCTTACCCTAACCCTAACTTTAGCCCTAACTTATCCCTTACCCTCACCATTATTCTAAACCTACCCCTAACCGTAACCTTAGCAAGCAGTTGCTTATCAACAGGTAGTTTGTTGATAGTATGACCATCTGTAGAGGATCTACAGATGGACCATCCGGGGTCTCCCAAAAAAATGTGACCAAGGGGGATGTAGAGGAGGTAGAGAGGAAGAGACAGAGCAAGGCAAAGAGGAGGGAGAGAGGTAAGAGAGATAGGTGGAAAACCGGAGAAAAGAGAATAGAGAGAGATAGAGAGAGAGAGAGATGTCCTGCCTGCCTGTCTGTCTGTCTGTCTGTCTGTCTGTCTGTCTGTGACACTCCTCTTTTCCCATTGGCTGTGATGTATTCACACAAGCGTCAATCTTTTCTCATTGGAACCGCCAAGCCTGCTGGGAGCTTGGCCAATTGACATAATCATTAATATGCAAAAACGTGACAGGGTGATGTTTTCCTATGATACCATGTTGCATAAGCAGGACACATTCTCAGGACACATTATAGGACACATTCACATTCAGAATTGAGGAAGCCATAGCAACTTACTCACGCCAAGCTGTAGTGGCTCTTATCTGTGCCTATAACTCCTGTTGGATTTGGAGATGTGATAATTGTCTTGTCCTCTATCTGGTATCATAACCACATTATTTTCTCCTGGGGAAAAGACTCCTGTCTTTGCACAGCTCCACATTCAGCCCAGCTGGAAGCTATATTTATCATATTTTCCCTGTTAACATTCAGAGAATTTGTAATCATAATTCAACCTGAGATTTGCTCAGCAGCTCCCAATTAACCCGGGCTCCCCTCTCTCTTTGACCTCATCAGTAATGCCATTAAACCCACATGGTCACCAGGGCCTTGTGCTGTATGAGTGTGTGTTGGAGAGAGACAGAGAGAGAATTGGAGAGAGCGTGTGCAACTGGCTGTGGGACCGTGCGGGAGGCAACATTATTGTGTGCATATTTGTGTGTGTACTTGTTTACTATGTGTCGGGCAGTGTGTTTGTTTGAGATGAGAACTGTCTTCTGGTGGCAATTCCAGCCTGACTTTAATCTTATCATTATCTGTAGCTAAATTCTGTTGACCCTCTAGCTGCCTCTATCTATCAACCTCTGTCTCTGAAGTGTTACGTTTCATTGTATATGGTGTGTGTGTGTTGGTGTGTGTGCGTGTGCGTGCCTGTGTGTGTGTGTGCGTGAGTGCATGCCTGCATGCCTGCCTGCGTGTGTTTGGTGGGTGGCATGCATTAGCTTGCTCCTCACAGTGGTGTGCCGATCCAAAATAAGCAGCATGGTGATGTTCTCTCAGTGTGCTGACACAAACCATTTGTCCTCTACGTCTGTGTGTGCGTGTGTGTTTGTGTGTGTGAGCTTCTTCGTCTCCTTCCTCTGTGTGTGTGTGTGTGTGTGTGTGTGTGTGTGTGTGTGTGTGTGTGTGTGTGTGTGTGTGTGTGTGTGTGTGTGTGTGTGTGTGTGTGTGTGTGTGTGTGTGTGTGTGTGTGTGTGTGTGTGTGTGTGTGTGTGTGTGTGTGTGTGTTCAAGCGTAACGTCCTCGCAAACAATGATGATGTGCTTATAACAATTCATATTATAATCGACTCCTGACTCACCTGTTGAATGGTGGTGATAAGTCATCTAAAACGAACAGTAATGAATGGTATATATGGTATATATGCTAAGCCATTTTGTTCCACCCAAGAGATGATTAAAACCGTGTTTATCTGCTTTGTCATTTTGAGGTATTGTGTATAGATTGATGAGGACATAAAAAAAAAAAATAATAATAATAGAATAAGGCTGTAACGTAACAAAATGTGGGAAAAAGTCAAGGGGTCTGAATACTTTCCGAATGCACTGTATATATTTATGCGATGCTATTTTGCTCAACCAAAGAGATTCTTAAAATCGTGTTTAAGTGCCCTGGCTAGAGCTAAAAACAACCACGGTATCTGTTTGGTACACCAGGAAATGAGGGTGAATGTGACTAAAGTGAACGTTTTATACTGTAGTGTCCAGTACCGTACATCTGCAGTATTATCTGAATATTGACAATGGCCATTTGAGCTGAAGCACTACTGCAGTATCTAACACAATCTGGCTATATTGTGTTTACTGGAGTAATTGCACTCTCAACGAATCCTAGCAAGTCAATAGAATTATAATGAGATAAAGAACCTTGTTAAGAGGCAGGGTAAGTGGCCACTATCCACCCAGTTCTATTCTTAAGTCATCACAGCACACTCCCTCTTTTCGTTGAAGATAAGCAGGAGAAGAGCGAGAGAGAGAGAGAGAGAGAGAGAGAGAGAGAGAGAGAGAGAGAGAGAGAGAGAGAGAGAGAGAGAGAGAGAGAGAGAGAGAGAGAGAGAGAGAGAGAGAGAGAGAGGGAGAGAGCAGGGGTTAGAAAGAGAGTGAGTACGGATGGCTGGCCTTTTCAATTATGGTGGGAGCTCATTGTCAGCTTTGGGCCTGATAAGATAAAGGTGGAGAAAGCTTGTTAACATGAATCCTTGCTGTGGGTTTCATCTGCGATGTGAGTGCTCAACTGCCCAACCAACCCCTCCAAAGGCTATAGCTCAGGAAGGAGACTGTGGTGTGACTGAGCTAATTTTGTTCACCTGTGTTGATATTCAAGACTCTCTCGCCTGACTCAGAGACAGATAGAAACATGGCCAAACAAGCCAGCAGACTGTGTACTGATGAAAGGCAGACTTCTGGCACAGCTAAACAGGACAGGAAGGATGTGATGGTTTTGGACGTCATTATGATTTTGTACAGGGCCATTCCTGTCATGTCCCTTCCTATGATGGCCTCTCACCATTGACGACAAAGATAAACAAAGATATTCGCGATGATAAACAAAGATATTCTGAGACCTGTTTGTTTACAATCCTGCTCCTTCTTTTTCCTCAAATAATCCAGTGGGCTAATAATTTGAAGAATTAAAATGAATTACATGACTGACCAGATGTCAGAGGTCAACAACGTTAGATGGTGAAATATCCAAACAGGAAAAAGTTCATTTCAAAAGAAGTTCATTTTAAAATCTTGGAATGTTGGGTGTGAAAGAAAATGGTGGACGACACAATTCGATGTCATGGTTTATCCAACACGTATAGCTAAAAATAAATAAATAACATGATACATCGTTGCCAACCATCTCCATGAACATCACAGCAACCTTTAAAGCCTATAAATAGACAACAGCCATCTCTTCACACAGTCCAGATAGCACCTCATTCATACCTCAGCCGTCTTTACACTGCTCCCAAATAGCATTTTTCAAGGCCCAGCTGAACAGCTTCCACTCAAGTACAAATGACCACATGGATGCTGCTGCATTGTGTTCATAATTGTAATCCTTAGTGCCAATGAAAGAGCACGCTATGTTTGTTAATTAAAACAGCAATCACATTTCTCCCTTAAACTGGCTGCAAAAGGGCCTCTGTTCAATTCAATCATGAGCCCCCCCCCCTTTCAATACACAAACAAACGAGCGAGGGGGATGAAATTGTGTAATCCATGTGCTTGTTGATTGGCTGGTACAGTTGGGATTTTTTTATTTGGTAAACAGTGGCTGTGGTGCAGCCATTTGAGGTGCTGAGAGGAGGCGAGCAGGGGGCAGGGACGGATTAAAGACCGTTTTCCTGGTCTCGTGTTGGCATTTGTCATGCACTTAATTTGAAGCTGTAATTAACTTTTGAAATCTCGAGGCGTTTCCAGCAAGTGTTCTTAGGATTTCGGGCAGATAATGCAGAGTGCATGCTGATAAGGCCATGGTGCTTAACTACTATGGAAACGCTTCCTGTTTATCTCTTCCTATAGGGAACAACTTGTCTTCAATCATCGGAGGTGCATGATCTGTTGGCCCTCCTTCGACCTCACTGCTATACATGCGATCTGTGTGTTGAAATAGTCTTGGTTTGACTTCAGGGGTTTCGCATTGCAGGGAGATGATCATTTATCACGAAGGTGTTTGGATGTAGTGAATTACTTTTTCATAGTAACTTTAAGGGTATTTTTAGTTTAACTCCTTCCAGCATGAAGTAATTGGTAGCTTGGTAGCTTTACCAACACTGGCAGAATGTGTGTGTGTGTGTGTGTGTGTGTGTGTGTGTGTGTGTGTGTGTGTGTGTGTGTGTGTGTGTGTGTGTGTGTGTGTGTGTGTGTGTGTGTGTGTGTGTGTGTGTGTGTGTGTGTGTGTGTGTGTGTGTGTTTGTGTGTGTGTGTGAGTGTGTGTGTGTGTGTTTGTGTGTTTGTGTGTGGGGGGTTGGGGGGGGGTTGTCACTGAGAGGGAATGTGTGTGTGCGGATATTGATTGAAATGCCTTGCGTTCTATTGTTTCCTTTGAATCAGAGGCTGACTTTACACAAGAGATGCTGTCCACCTCTAGACATCTGCCTGCTTGACTGGGAGGCATTAAAGCCAACCCTGCACGAAGGTTAACGCACACACGCATGCATGCACACGCACACACACACACACACACACACACACACACACACACACACACACACACACACACACACACACACACACACACACACACACACACACACACACACACACACACACACACACACACACACACACACACACACACACACACACACACACACACACACACACACACACACATCCAGTAAAAATACACTCAGGTTTAACAATTCACACGCTAACACACAGCGCATATGTCAACATCACACAGTCATAGTAAGGATACCGTGAATCCTTGCAGACTTCAACAAGAAGGACATGACTGTTTCTTGAAGACCTGTCAATTACTAGATCATTACTAAACAGGTTGGGACTTTTGCTATTCAAATTCTAATTAACTGATGAGAGAAGGCACTCAATAAGTCATTATGAAAGTGAATGTCAACTAAATGACTCTTTTGAAAATAAATTCTTGTTCATTTCTAAGCGCTATCTCTTTTGATTGAATCCCAATCTAAATACGTAAGGAATTGATTATTTAACTTGTTATATCTTAGTAATTAATTCTCAAGAGTGAACAGATTAAGCACATCACAAGATAGAAGAGAGCAAACACACACACACACACACACACACACACACACACACACACACACACACACACACACACACACACACACACACACACACACACACACACACACACACACACACACACACACACACACACACACACACACACACACACACACACACACACACACACACACACACACACACACTTACTCTCCGCCCTGATCTGTCACCTGTCTTTGTTATTGTCTCCACCCCCCTCCAGGTGTCGCCTATCTTCCTCATTATCCCCTGTGTATTTATACATGTGTTCTCTGTTTGTCTGTTGCCAGTTCGTTTTGTTTCGTCAAGCATACCAGTGTTTTTCCCTCTGCTCTTGTCTCTCGATTGTTCCTGTTTCCTAGTTTTCCCAGTGTTGACAATTCTGCCTGACCTGACCCTGAGCTTGCCTGCTGTCCTGTACATTTTCCCCACCTTTCTGGATTACTGACCTTTGCCTGCCTTGACCCTGAGCCTGCTTGCCGTCCTGTACCTTTGCCCCTCCTATCTGGATTACTGGGGCAGCAGGTAGCCTAGTGGTTAGAGCATTGTACTAGTAACTGAGAGGTTTCTGTCAGAGTCGTGTGTATAGTGGCAGGGAAGTCAGGCGCAGGAGAGTCAAACGGAGTGTAAAATTGAGTCTTTTAATGAATGTCCACGTAACATGCTCCATAACACTAATAAGAACAGATATAAACAAACATGGGTACGAGGACCTGTCACGCACCTATACAACAAACACAACACTGACAATAAACTATCTCTGACAAAGACATGAGGTTGTGTGGGAAGACAAGACAAAACCAATGGAAAATGAAAAATGGATCAATGGTGGCTAGAAGACTGGTGATGTCGACCACCGAGCACCGCCCGAACAAGGAGAGGCAACGACTTCGGTGGAAGTTTCAAGATCGAATCCCTGAGCTGACAAGGTAAAAAAATATGTTGTTCTGCCCCTGAACAATCCACTGTTCCTAGGCTGTCATTCACTTCCGGCGCCGACTGAGATGGCCGCCTCGCTTCGCGTTCCTAGGAAACTATGCAGTTTTTTGTTTTTTTTTACGTGTTATTTCTTACATTAGTACCCCAGGTCATCTTAGGTTTCATTACATACAGTCGAGAAGAACTACTGAATATAAGATCAGCGTCAACTCACCATCAGTACGACCAAGAATATGTTTTCCGTGACGCGGATCCTGTGTTCTGCCTTACAAACAGGACAACGGAATGGATCGCATGCAGCGACCCAAGGAAACGACTCCGAAAAAGAGGGAAACGCGGCGGTGTTCTGGTCAGACTCCGAAAAAGGGCACATCGCGCACCACTTCCCAGTATTCTTCTTGCCAATGTCCAGTCTCTCGACAACAAGGTTGATGAAATCCGAGCAAGGGTGGCATTCCAGAAACATGGCTTACTGGGAAGACGCTATCCAGGGCGGTGCAGCCAACGGGTTTCTCCACGCATCGCGCGGACAGAAACAAACATCTCTCTGGTAAGAAGAGTGGCGGGGGCGTATGCCTCATGACTAACGGGACATGGTGTGATGAAGGAAACATACAGGAACTCAAATCCTTCTGTTCACCTGATTTAGAATTCCTCACAATCAAATGTAGACCGCATTATCTTCCAAGAGAATTCTCTTCGATTATAATCACAGCCGTATATATCCCCCCCCAAGCAGACACATCGATGGCTCTGAACGAACTTTATTTAACTCTTTGCAAACTGGAAAACATTTATCCGGAGGCTGCATTCATTGTAGCTGGGGATTTTAACAAAGCCAATCTGAAAACAAGACTCCCTAAATTTTATCAGCATATCGATTGCGCAACCAGGGGTGGTAAAACCTTGGATCATTGTTACTCTAACTTCCGCGACGCATATAAGGCCCTGCCCCGCCCCCTTTCGGAAAAGCTGACCACGACTCCATTTTGCTGATCCCTGCCTACAGGCAGAAATTAAAACAAGAGGCTCCCACGCTGAGGTCTGTCTAACGCTGGTCAGACCAAGCTGACTCTACACTCCAAGACTGCTTCCATCATGTGGACTGGGACATGTTTCGTATTGCGTCAGATGGGAATATTGACGAATACGCTGATTCGGTGTGCGAGTTCATTAGAACGTGCGTCGAAGATGTCGTTCCCATAGCAACGATAAAAACATTCCCTAACCAGAAACCGTGGATTGATGGCAGCATTCGCGTGAAACTGAAAGCGCGAACCACTGCTTTTAATCAGGTGTCTGGCAACATGACTGAATACAAACAGTGCAGCTATTCCCTCCGCAAGGCTATTAAACAAGCTAAGCGTCAGTACAGAGACAAAGTGGAATCTCAATTCAATGGCTCAGACACAAGAGGCATGTGGCAGGGTCTACAGTCAATCACGGACTACAAGATGAAATCCAGCCCAGTCACGGACCAGGATGTCTTGCTCCCAGGCAGACTAAATAACTTTTTGCCCGCTTTGAGGACAATACAGTGCCACTGACACGGCCTGCAACGGAAACATGCGGTCTCTCCTTCACTGCAGCCGAGGTGAGTAAGACATTTAAACGTGTTAACCCTCGCAAGGCTGCAGGCCCAGACGGCATCCCCAGCTGCGCCCTCAGAGCATGCGCAGACCAGCTGGCCGGTGTGTTTACGGACATATTCAATCAATCCCTATACCAGTCTGCTGTTCCCACATGCTTCAAGAGGGCCACCATTGTTCCTGTTCCCAAGAAAGCTAAGGTAACTGAGCTAAACGACTACCGCCCCGTAGCACTCACTTCCGTCATCATGAAGTGCTTTGAGAGACTAGTCAAGGACCATATCACCTCCACCCTACCTGACACCCTAGACCCACTCCAATTTGCTTACCGCCCAAATAGGTCCACAGACGATGCAATCTCAACCACACTGCACACTGCCCTAACCCACCTGGACAAGAGGAATACCTATGTGAGAATGCTGTTCATCGACTACAGCTCGGCATTCAACACCATAGTACCCTCCAAGCTCGTCATCAAGCTCGAGACCCTGGGTCTCGACCCCGCCCTGTGCAACTGGGTACTGGACTTCCTGACGGGCCGCCCCCAGGTGGTGAGGGTAGGCAACAACATCTCCTCCCCGCTGATCCTCAACACGGGGGCCCCATAAGGGTGCGTTCTGAGCCCTCTCCTGTACTCCCTGTTCACCCACGACTGCGTGGCCACGCACGCCTCCAACTCAATCATCAAGTTTGCGGACGACACAACAGTGGTAGGCTTGATTACCAACAACGACGAGACGGCCTACAGGGAGGAGGTGAGGGCCCTCGGAGTGTGGTGTCAGGAAAATAACCTCACACTCAACGTCAACAAAACTAAGGAGATGATTGTGGACTTCAGGAAACAGCAGAGGGAACACCCCCCTATCCACATCGATGGAACAGTAGTGGAGAGGGTAGCTAGTTTTAAGTTCCTCGGCATACACATCACAGACAAACTGAATTGGTCCACTCACACTGATAGCGTCGTGAAGAAGGCGCAGCAGCGCCTATTCAACCTCAGGAGGCTGAAGAAATTCGGCTTGTCACCAAAAGCACTCACAAACTTCTACAGATGCACAATCGAGAGCATCCTGGCGGGCTGTATCACCGCCTGGTACGGCAACTGCTCCGCCCTCAACCGTAAGGCTCTCCAGAGGGTAGTGAGGACTGCACAACGCATCACTGGGGGCAAACTACCTGCCCTCCAGGACACCTACACCACCCGTTGTTACAGGAAGGCCATAAAGATCATCAAGGACATCAACCACCCGAACCACTGCCTGTTCACCCCGCTATCATCCAGAAGGCGAGGTCAGTACAGGTGCATCAAAGCTGGGACCGAGAGACTGAAAAACAGCTTCTATCTCAAGGCCATCAGACTGTTAAACAGCCACCACTAACATTGAGTGGCTGCTGCCAACACACTGTCATTGACACTGACCCAACTCCAGCCATTTTAATAATGGGAATTGATGGGAAATGATGTAAATATATCACTAGCCACTTTAAACAATGCTACCTTATATAATGTTACTTACCCTACATTATTCATCTCATATGCATATGTATATACTGTACTCTACATCATCGACTGCATCCTTATGTAACACATGTATCACTAGCCACTTTAACTATGCCACTTTGTTTACTTTGTCTACACACTCATCTCATATGTATATACTGTACTCGATACCATCTACTGTATGCTGCTCTGTACCATCACTCATTCATATATCCTTATGTACATGTTCCTTATCCCCTTACACTGTGTATAAGACAGTAGTTTTGGAATTGTTAGTTAGATTACTTGTTGGTTATCACTGCATTGTCGGAACTAGAAGCACAAGCATTTCGCTACACTCGCATTTAACATCTGCTAACCATGTGTATGTGACAAATAAAATTTGATTTGATTTGATTTGATTTGAAAATAAGAATTTGTTCTTAACTGACTTGCCAAGTTAAATCAAGGTCAAATTAAACTGACCTCTGCTTGCCTTTTGCCTACCCCTGTTCGCTTACTAAAGTGCTGTTCCGTCGACGTTGTCTGAATCTGGGTCTTACCTGAAACGTGATACACACAGTACATTGCTAACATAGAAAATGACTGCTGCCTTTGGCTAAATCAGGGCACTCAACTAGCCTCTCAAAGATTCATTCATCAGAGATTCATTACCATCCAATTAAGAAGAAAAAATGGTCATACATACATTCCTTAAAATACGTCAGCATGTGGCTAAATGAATAACTCTACGGTAATTTTCCTAAAAAGACCTTACTCTCCGTTACTTGCATCCATGAACTCCACACTATCCACTGGCCCCAATAATTACCATTCTCAAAGGTTATATTTATTATTGAGTGAAAAGTGTTAATTATAGCGGGTCAGTCCCTTCCTCAGTGACCCACCTCTTTTCCTCAGTTTCCCATCTCTCTTCCTCAGTGTCCTACCTCTCTTCGTCAGTTTCCCACCTCTCTTCCTCAGTGTCCTACCTCTCTTCCTCAGTGTCCCATCTCTCTTCCTCAGTGCCTCAACTCTCTTCCTCAGTTTCCCACCTCTCTTCCTCAGTTTCCCACCTCTCTTCCTCAGTGTCCCACCTCTCTTCCTCAGTGTCCCACCTCTCTTCCTCAGTTTCCGACCTCTCTTCCTCAGTATCCCACCTCTCTTCCTCAGTTTCCGACCTCTCTTCCTCAGTGTCCCACCTCTCTTCCTCAGTTTCCCACCTCTCTTCCTCAGTGTCCCACCTCTCTTCTCAGTTTCCCACCTCTCTTCCTCAGTGTCCCACCTCTCCTTCCTCAGTTTCCCACCTCTCTTCCTCAGTGTCCCATCTCTCTTCCTCAGTTTCCCACCTCTCTTCCTCAGTGTCCCACCTCTCTTCCTCAGTTTCCCACCTCTCTTCCTCGGTGCCCCACCTCTCTTCCTCAGTTTCCCACCTCTCCTTCCTCAGTGTCCCACCTCTCTTTCTCAGTTTCCCACCTCTCTTCCTCAGTGTCCCACCTCTCTTCCTCAGTTTCCCACCTCTCTTCCTCAGTGTCCCACCTCTCTTCCTCAGTGTCCCACCTCTCTTCCTCAGTTTCCCACCTCTCTTCATCAGTGTCCCAACTCTCTTCCTCAGTGTCCCACCTCTCTTCTTCAGTGCCCCAACTCTCTTCCTCAGTGCCCCAACTCTCTTCCTCCTTGCTGAGGCTTTGTAGGTCACAGGAAAGGTCCTCGGTCTGGCAGTGTTGCTCCCTTTTGTAGTGCCGTGATAAGAAAGCTGTGTATTATCCATATGCTCCATCTCTCCCCTTAGACTCATTACTTAGAAAAGCTGTTCATGTAATTATATATTTTTTAAACAAGCATGGTTCCTCAAATCCAAGGAAGGAACTTTGTGTGGAGTGGAGAAGAAGGAGCAGAGAGAAGTACAATCTGAGACCAAGGTGGAGTGTGTGTGTGTGTGTGTGTGTGTGTGTGTGTGTGTGTGTGTGTGTGTGTGTGTGTGTGTGTGTGTGTGTGTGTGTGTGTGTGTGTGTGTGTGTGTGTGTGTGTGTGTGTGTGTGTGTGTGTGTGTGTGTGTGTGTGTGTGTGTGTGTGTGTGCGTGTGTCTGGCGTGTGTTTGTGTTTCAGAGGAGTGTTCTGTAATCTGGAGGTGTGATCTGGCCCAATCATTAACCTGGGATTAGCCTGGCAGAGCTAGGGGTCAGAGGTCAGAGGGATGGAGAGCCACCCAGCCAGCACAAGCTGGTATTAGCAATCATGAAATTGAAACTTAATGGTTCCCTGTAATCTTTATGAAATGGAAATTCCCCCTTGGCTAAAAGGTCTTTGTGTGTGATTGTGGGGAAGAGTGCATGTGTGTGTGTGTGTGTGTGTGTGTGTGTGTGTGTGTGTGTGTGTGTGTGTGTGTGTGTGTGTGTGTGTGTGTGTGTGTGTGTGTGTGTGTGTGTGTGTGTGTGTGTGTGTGTGTGTGTGTGTGTGTGTGTGTGTGTGTGTGTGTGTGTGTGTGAGAGCGAGAGACAGAGAGAGTGTGTGATGATTCAATATGTGTATGATTGGATTGATACTGTATCTTATTGTGAGTATTTGTCTAGAAAGGCTTTTAGAAATATATCTGTATAGATGAGGGAAGGTGAGGGTTGTGATATTGCTCAGGTTTGATATGACACATGAGATTAGAAGTGATTTTGTTGACATTTTAGGAAAGGAACATTATGTTATAAAGGCTAATATGCAAATAGGAGAAATACGAAACATTATAGCACATATGTCAGAGTCAAGGCCCGCGGGCCACATCCGGCCCGCGAGAAGGTTTTTTACGGCCCCTGGGATGATCTTGATTTATTATTAGAACCGGCCCGCAGACCGCAGCAAGCCGGCAGCCCGCAGATCTTTTACACGCACCAATACTACATTTCCCACAATGCAACGGTGACGCACCGAGCAGTAGGCTGCTTCATTTCAATATTTATTGGCACAGCAGTTGTCAGCATCACAGTAAAATTAACTTTCAGATACCCATCAAAAATGGCAAAACGGAAGGTGGACACTGAGAACCGGGGGTTTCAAACAAGGTGGGAGTCGGAGTATTTGTTCACGGAGGTAGCTGGAAAACCTGTGTGTCTTCTGTGTGGAGAAAGTGTGGCGGTACTGAAAGAGTATAATCTGAGACGACATTATGAAACGAAACACGCGGACAAAAACAAGAATATGGACATGGAACAAAGGCTACAAAAGGCAGAGGAATTAAAACGAGGCCTCAAATCTCGACAGGCTCTGTTCAAAAAAGCCAAATCACAAGGCCAGGCTGCTGTCAAGGCCAGTTTTATTTTGGCAGAAGAGATCGCTAAATCAGCCCGGCCATTTACGGAGGGGGATTTCATCAAAAACTGCATGATTAAAGTTTGTGACGAAGTTTGCCCAGAAAAAAGGCAACTCTTTTTAAATGTGAGTCTGAGCAGAAACACCATTGCCGAGAGAGTAGACCAGTTGTCCATCAATCTAAAAGAGCAGCTTGTGAAAAAGGGAAAAGATTTCATTGCATATTCCTTGGCTGTGGATGAGAGCACCGACATTTCTGACATTGCCCAGTTGTCAATTTTCATCCGCGGAGTGGACTCCAGCCTAAGCGTGACAGAGGAGTTTTTGGCTTTACGTCCTATGCATGGCACAACTACGGGGCATGATTTGTATGAAGAGGTGTCAAGATGTGTAAATGAGATGGAGCTGCCTTGGGAAAAACTCATGGGTTTGACAACCGACGGAGCACCTGCGATGTGTGGACACAGGAGCGGACTGGTGGTGAAGATACGGGAAAAGATGCAAGAGGAAAACGTGACAGGTGAGCTGACAGCTTATCATTGTATCATACACCAGGAAGCGTTGTGCGGTAAAGCCTTGAAAATGGAGCATGTAATGAGCATCATCACGCGCACAGTTAACTTTATCAGAGCCAAAGGTTTGAATCACCGCCAGTTCAAGGCATTTCTGACGGAGTTAGAAACGGAGCATGGTGATTTGCCTTATCACACAGAGGTGCGATGGCTAAGCCAGGGAAAGGTGCTTCAAAGATGTTTCGAGCTTCGTGAGGAGATTTGTCTGTTCTTGGACAGCAAAGGGAAAGACACAACACAACTCCGAGACGAAATGTTTCTGTGTGAAATGGCTTTTCTGTGTGACATTACGAGTCATCTGAATGCAATGAACTTGCAGCTGCAGGGTCGTGATCGTGTCATCTCTGATATGTACAGTACAGTGAAGGCATTTAAAACCAAACTGACTCTGTGGGAGACGCAGATGCGGAAAGAAAATTTGAGCCACTTTCCCAGCTGCCAGACCATGAAAGAGAAGCTCTCTACCAGTGCGTTCCCGAGCGCACAGTTGGCTGATAAAATAGGTATGCTTGCCGCTGACTTTCTACGCCGATTTGCTGACTTTGAAGCACAAAAAAGCAGGTTGGAACTGCTCGGTAACCCATTTGCTGTTGACGTGGAAAGCTCACCACCAAACCTCCAAATGGAGTTGATTGACCTCCAATGCAATGATGCACTGAGGGCAAAATATGCGGCAGTGGGTGCTGCGGAGTTCGCCCGTTTCCTCCCCGACACAATGCCCCAGCTGCGCATCCAGGCTGCTCAAACGTTGTCTATGTTTGGCAGCACATACCTGTGTGAACAACTGTTTTCTTTGATGAACTTGAACAAAACATCACACAGAAGTCGACTTACTGCTGAACACCTCCACTCAATTCTGAGGATTTCCTCAGCTCAGAGCCTTACCCCGAACATTGATGAACTTGTGGAAAAGATGGGACACCACCAAGTATCACCCTCAACCTCAAACAAGTGAACATTACTGTGCAATCACATATTTAGAGTTTTTACTCAGTTCAAGTTTAAAAGTTAAAGTTTAATATTTGTTTTCACTGCATGTTACTTCTCCTTAAACAAAGTGTTGTTTTTGATTAATAGATTTTTGCACTTTATTTTATTGTATTTCAATCCAATTATATTTTAAAAATATTTCAGTTGAGTGGATGATAGAAAATTGCTATTATTGTTTTTTTCTTTGAAGTAAATTTAGCCCACTTTTGCTAAAATAGAAAATATAGGCTACTGATGGTGCCTTGAATACCGGTTTCTTTCATTTAATGTTCATGTTATGGGGATTTTTATATAAAGGAAATTTGTCTTTTGTGTCTGTTGAAAATTAAAGATTACTGACAGAGCCATAAGAAAATATTGCTTTATTTATCTGATCATATTGGAATATATTTGTTAGGTTTTCAGTAGGTTCAATTAGGTTCACTAGACTATATGCGTCATTTAAAAAATTTTCAATGAACATTCGAACAGTCCGGCCCTCGGCTTGTAGCTAAATTTTTTATTTGGCCCTCCGTCCATTTGACTTTGACACCCCTGCATTATAGGAACCTTTTCCTAATATTGAATTGGATCCCCTTTTGCCCTCAGAACAGTCTCAATTTGTTGGGCATGGACTCTACAAGTAGTCGAAAGCGTTCAGGGATGCTGGCTCATGTTGACTCCAATGCTTCCCACAGTTGTGTCAAGTTGGCTGGATGTCTTTTGGGCGGTGGACCATTCTTGATTCACACGGGAAACTGTTGAGCATGAGAAACCCAGCAGCTTTGCAGTTCTTTTCACACTCAATCCAGTGCGCCCGGCACCTACTACCATACCCCGTTCAAAGGCACTTATATATTTTGTCTTTCCCATTCACCCTAAGAACGGCACACAAACACAATCCATGTCTCAATTGTCTCAAGGCTTAAAAATCCTTCTTTAACATCTTGCGTCGAGCCATCCCGGATCCGGGATCGTGACTACAGCCTCAAGCCCATTACCATAACGCAACGTTAACTATTCATGAAAATCGCAAATTAAATGAAATCAATATGCTAGCTCTCAAGCTTTGCCTTTTGTTAACAACACTGTCATCTCAGATTTTCAAAATATGCTTCTCAGCCATAGCAAAACAAGCATTTGTGTAACAGTATTGATAGCCTAGCATAGGATTATTAGGAAATTAAGTCATTAAAACGCAAACTTTTTTCCAAATTAACTCCATAATATCGACAGAAACATGGCAAACCGATGTTTAGAATCAATCCTCAAGGTGTTTTTCACATATCTATCGATGATAAATCCTTCGTGGCAGTTGACTTTCTCTTCTGAAGAAATGGAACGCGCATGGACCTAGAGATTACGCAATAATTTCGACACAGGACACCGGGCGGACACCTGGTAAATGTAGTCTCTTATGGTCAATCTTCCATTGATATGCCTACAAATACGTCACAATGCTGCAGACACCTACGAGAAACGACAGAAAGGGCAGGCTCATTCCTAGCGCATTCACAGCCATATAAGGAGACATTAGAACACACCGCCTTCAGAATCTGGGCCATTTCCTGTATGAAACTTCATCTTGGTTTCGCCTGTAGCATTAGTTCTTGGGCACTCACAGATAATATCTTTGCAGTTTTGGAAACGTCAGAGTTTTTTCTTTCCAAAGCTGTCAATTACATGCATAGTCGAGCATCTTTTCGTGACAAAATATCTTGTTTAAAACGGGAACGTTTTTTATCCAAAAATTAAAAGAGCGCCCCCTATCTCGAAGAAGTTAATCTATTTCCTCCCCTTCATCTACACTGATTGAAGTGGATTTGACAGGTGACATCAATAGCTTTGACCTGGATTCATCTGGTCAGTGTATGTAATGGAAAGAGAAGGTGTTCCTAATGTTTTGTACACTCAGTGTATGTGTAAGAAATGGAGTTGTGCCGAAAGTTCAGTTTAGAATGTGTTGGATGTTGAGAAGTTGTGTGGAGATGTGTGAGTGGGGGGAGCTTGGAGTTTGGAGGAAGGAGTTTGAAGGGGGCAGAATTTGTTTTATTAGGGTAATTGATGCTTTGCTGCAGGAGAAGAGGGGCAAAGCAGGCATGAAATTGCGTTGGGGATCAGATCCGTATCGGAGCGTGTGGGAGAGTGGGGGAGAGCCTGGCAGCTCAGAGTGGCTGGATTAGGCTCCGCTCAGCACTGAGGTACAGTTAAGAGCCAATTTTATTCTCTAGTAACCCAATCAATGGAAGGGCCCTGTATCCTAATAGAGTCAAGTTTGGGGAGAAGGAGCAGTGCTGTTGGAGAAAGGCAATAAAGTCATTCATATGCTCATTAGAGCGGACAGGGGATGTGTGGGGACAGGGAGAGGGAGGCTGCTGGGGAGGAAGAAAAAGATGGAGAGAAAAGAGTGAGGTAAAGGTGTCGATATAGGAGTCACATCCTTTCAGAAAAGTCCCTGAGTCATAGATAAATAGCTAGATAAAGGACATTGGCCAGACATCAGACATCATGATCAGAGTGCAAAAAAAGTGAACAACAAAAGGTGGGCTTAGTTAGCTGACTTACACTTTATAGAGTGACAGATTTCACTGCAGGTTTATGAACAGAGGACTCATCCTGGGCTGAATACTCAATGTGTTTGGTTGCACTGTGGCTTTGGGTGTATTGTTGCAGGTCTGGATAGTGTTGGCAGGCGAGTAGACCATAGAGGGTACACCTCATCAGGATTCAGTTCGCTGTCCGTCTCCGAATAAGAGGAGGGAATTGGCTGTCAATCCCTAATTAATAAACTCTGCGCCTCTCCCCCCCACTGGCGGGGGTGTGTGATCAATAGCTATTGTGGCGCTGCCTTCAGATGGAAGCCATTCAGATGTATCTGCTAATATCCTGGGTGATAGTGAACACTAGACTGGAGATGACAGTAGGCTCAAAGCCCATTACCTCCTTATTTACTGATTTATATTCTGCTGTTGCCACAGCCAGTCGTTGTGCATCGTCCATAGGGTAACAAACAAGGGCGAAATCCTCCCCCCCCCCCCCCAGGATAAGTCAAGGACAAAACAGCGGGATAATGTCTGTATGTGTCTTCATTTTCCTCTTTAGTGTTGTACATGGGAGGGTGTCAGTGTGTTTGTGTGAATGCCCGGGTTTGTGATAGTGCTCCGCAATCTCACCACATTATACTGAAACAGAATATTTACAACGTTAACGGGCAGGAAGATACAACACACAGATATCATTCAAATTCATTCTATCATTCATGGATCCATTTGATTGTTGTAGCAGAATGCTTAATAGGACAAACATCTATGCCCAACACCACTGAACAAGACGAGCCATTTTGAATTCTCCTCATGATTTCATGCTTTCCTTACTCCCATGCTGCCTAAGATGGGGCCCTCACTCCTGAGCAATACGATCTTAGCTACATCTGCACCCAGCAGCCACATCCTGCCCATTCATCAGCCACTATTTGACATTAGGACTGTTCTTGCTACTATCTAGAATGATCTATGGCCAGTGCATGCGATAAAGGAAGCTTAGCAACAACCCAAACACGGCAGCAAGTACCACAAGAAAAACACTTTCAGATGCTGTGAGTGGGCACAGACTAAAAGCCTGGCGGGTTCTGCTGGTTGGACTAGTGGGACGTCCAGAGAGGTGCCAGAAAGGATAAGCTAAGAGGCATGTGGTGAACGACTCGGCTCGGATGATCTACCCAATGTTTAGTCTAAACACTTTCACTAACATTCGGGTTACATTTTTGCCTGTGTGCTCTCCCCCAAGGTACAGCAATATTTTTTAATTGCAGGATGTTTATTTGAATTTAATAAATTCTCTCATGACTCTGGTTCCTTTTGAGTTTTGGTCCTGTTCTCCCAATACAATATAACCTATGGAAGTCAGTCCATTGTTGCCCTGGGCACAGATTTAGGTTCAGACAGGGGGCTTTGTGATAAGCTCTCCACTTCCAATCACAATTCACCCACAAGTGAATGGAGTTGAGGTGAATATTATCCAAGGCATCTTGGGTGGGATTATTTGTTTATGCTCTATTGCTCAATTTTCGGTGGCAGGTTTCTGTTTCTGGTTGTTGCGGGGGAGGTTTTCCTGGCGATATCTCTGTGCTGATCAGCGGGAGATGATTAGGAGTGCTGGTCTTGGATACGGAGTCGGCACACTAATTCAACTAAGTGAGAAGGATTCCCACTCTCAGGGGGAGGCTTGCTCAGGGATAACACACTGACTGACTGATGCTACCCAACAATCACCATGTTACCATGTTCTCATTGTTGTGGGAAGTCTGCCTTGAAACGATCACCTCTGACACCACAGTCTGTCAGAACCGGTTGATTCATCTCCACCGGGATGCTTTAATGTCACTTCAGAGGGGATGTGAGCTATAGCAGGAATAATAAACATGTAAGCCTTATTTGCGTGGCATTTCTTGTGCACGGTGTGTGTGTGAACGTTTAATTTCTTGATGAAAACATGTCTTATTAAGTGGGTAAACATGTGTTTCTGTTCGTATGCGTTTATGTATACAACACCGGAGGAGAGTGGATTTTAGATTTGATGATTTTACAGCAGTATATGGCTACTAGTGTGCATACAAAATACATTAATGTCTGACATCACATAGTAGTATACACACACACAAATACCCCCCCTCCCCCCCCACACACACACACCCACACACACACACACACACACACACACACACACACACACACACACACACACACACACACACACACACACACACACACACACACACACACACACACACACACACACACACACACACACACACACACACACACACACACACACACACACACATTTTAATCTGCTTTTGATTCAGGTCTTAATCTCCAGTCTGCATCTATGCAATGAAGTCCCGCCTCCCAACCAGTTAAGTAATATACAGTACGGCAGGCCAGTTAAGATTAACAAGACATTTGGTTGACTTGAGGCTTGATATCTCTGCGATAGTGGGCTGTGTAATGGTGGGGGCAATCAGAATTGGATGTTTTTCCCAAAATGAAAAGGCCTGATGTTTTCAGTAGATGAACAGGAAGCAGGACATGTGTGCTGGTGCAGACTCCTTCATTATAGGCCCATTAGGTGAATTGAGATAAGCACTGTAAACCGTTGATACATACCGACTAACTCAGCCCTGCAGTCCACACATAGCTGTCTATGGGGAGTGAGAGACAACCAGGCCTGTGAAAACATCACAGATGGACCACAGGGCAATAAACAGTGCCTTCGGGAAGGTATTCACACCCCTTGACTTTTTCCACATTTTGATGTGTTACAGCCTAAATTTAAAATGTATTAAATGTAGATTTGTTTTGTCACTGGCCTACTCACAATACCCCAGAATGTCAAAGTGAAATTATGTTGTCAATTTTTTAAAACAAATTCATTAGAAATTAAGAGCTGAAATGTCTTGAATCAATAAGTATTCAACCCCTTTGTTATGGCAAGCCAAAATAAGTTCAGGAGTAAAAATGGGCATGGACTCTGTGTGCAATAATAGTGTTTTACGAGATTTTTGAATGACTACCATCTCTTTTACCCCACACATACAATTATCAGTAAGGTCCCTCAGCCGAGCAGTGAATTTCAAACACAGATTCAACCACAAAGGCCAGAGAAGTTTTCCAATGTTTCGGAAAAGAAGGGTACCTATTGATAGATTAATTTTAAAAAGTTTTATAAAAAAGCAGACATTGAATATCCCATTGAGAATGGAAAAGTTATTAATTACATTTTGGATGGTGTATCAATACACCCAGTCACTACAAAGATACATGCGTCTTTCCTCTCTCAGTTGCTGGAGAGGAAGGAAACCGCTCAGGGATTTCACCATGATTCCAATGGTGACTTTGATGTTGCAGAGTTTAATGGCTGTGACAGGAGAAAACTGAGGATGGATCAACAACATTGTAGTTACTCCACAATACTAACCTAAATGACAGAGAGAAAAGAAGGAAGCCGGTACAGAATAAAAAATATTTCAAAACATACATCCTGTTTGCAGCAAGGAACTAAAGTAATGCTGCAAAGAATGTGGCAAAGCAATTCACTTTTTGTCCTGAGTACAAAGTGTTATGTTTGGGGCAAATCCAATACAACACATCACTGAGTACCACTCTCCATACTTTCAAGCATAGTAGTGGCTGCATCATGTTATGGGTATGCTTATAATCCAGTGGAGGGTGCTGAGGGAGGAAGGCTCATAATAATGGCCGTTTGATACCATTCCATTCACTCCGACCACTACTATGAGCCATCCACCCCTCAGCAGCCCCCACTGATGTAATCATTAAGGACGGGGGAGTTTTTCAGGATACAAAATAAACGGAATGGAGCTAAGTACAGGCAAAATCCTTTGAGGAAAACCTGGTTCAGTCTGCTTTTCACCAGACACTGGGAGATGAATTCACCTTCCAGCAGGACAATAACCTAAAACTCAAAGCCAAATCTACACTAGAGTTGATTACTAAGAAGACAGTGAAGAATAATGGGCAAATATTGCACAATCCAGGAGTGCAAAGCTCTTGGAGACTTACCCAGAAAGACTTACAGCTGTAATCGCTGCCAAAGGTGCTTCTAACATGTATTCAGGGGTGTGAATACTTATGTAAATGAGTTATTTCTGTATTTAATTTTCAATAAATTTGCACAAAAAAACTGTCAACATGTTTTCACTTATGGGGTCTTGGGTGAGAAAACAAATCTTTAAAAAAAAATCAATTTTGAGTTCAGGCTGTAACACAACAAAATGTGCAATAAGGCAAGGGGAAGGCATTGTGGCCTCACACAATCTCCACTTGGGCTGCGTTATATTTTATGGCTTCCATTTGTCCAGCAGACCCTGTCATACTGCTGGCTGTTTGACAGATAATTAATCACCATCAACAGAAAGATCTATTGTTATTACAACTGGAACTATGGTATCATAGTCAGAGAGCTGAAACATCCAGACTGACACACAGCAAAGACCAAATGATGAATGCGCACCTCCTGGCAAAATGGGGGATTCTATATCGAAATGTAGGCTCCTACACTTGAATAAAATACCATTTTGTTGTCGATTTGTATACGGAGAAAAATAAACATTTGTAAATCACTGCACACACGCTCTCACACAATGCACATGGTGTGTTTGATGTGACCAGCACAGTCACTCTACCCATGTGTGACAGGCTCCTCTGGGAGGACAGGAAAATATCTGCCCTCCTCTGTCTGTCCTACACATTCCTCTGAAAAAAGCACAAACCGGTGATGATAGAGAGAGAGAGAGAGAGAGAGAGAGAGAGAGAGAGAGAGAGAGAGAGAGAGAGAGAGAGAGATCAACTCAGGAGAGACTGTGTGTGAGAGTACACAGCCAGTCTGAAACAGACCCCTCATTTTCATTTCAATGAGAGACAGGTGTGTGTGAGAAAGAGGGCAGGCTTGGTCACAAGAACACACATCGATTTCGGACGTTTGAAAAGTTCCTGATATGTGCCGTCCTTGGGCGCTCACAAAACAGAAATGTAAAAAATTGGAGCACAGGAAGTAGGGAGATACTTTTAAAAATGATTTAGTTTTATGATTTTTCAAACCATAGCCCTAACCTTAACCACTCGTAATTAATACCTAAACTTAACCCTTTGAATTGTTCCTGTTTTAACCCTGTAACCACACGGAATGAACCATGTAACCACACGGAATGAACCATGTAACCACACGGAATGAACCATGTAACCACAATGAACCATGATTAACGGGTCAAAGATCGTTGTTCATCCAATTACGTCACAAACCCGAAGTGAAACTAGGAGATTAGGTTGCAGAGGGAAAGGGAGCGATGCATGCCGGGTGTCATTGTCACCGTGTCAGAGAGAGACTCTCATGAAAGCCTGTAGGCACATCACTTTTCTGTGGGATAACACATAGCTACCATGTCCACCTTGCAAATCATTTGACAATGATTGGAGAGTTTAAAGATTTGAACAGAGCTCTACAGAGTCTAAAGTCTTTGACCATCCTACCGATCCTCGACTTCGGCGATGTCATCTACGAAATAGCTTCCAACACTCTACTCAGCAAACTGGATGCAGTCTATCACAGTGCCATCCGTTTTGTTACCAAATCACCTTATACCATCCACCACTACGACCTGTATGCTCTAGTCGGCTGGCCCTCGCTACATATTCGTCGCCAGACCCAATGGCTCCAGGTCATCAATAAGACTATGCTAGGTAAAGCTCCGCCTTATCTCAGTTCACTGGTCACGATAACAACGCCCACCCGTAGCACACGTTCCAGCAGGTATATCTCACTAACACCTCATTTGGCTGCCTTTCCTTCCAGTTCTCTGCTGCCAGTGACTGGAACGAATTGCAAAAATCGCTGAAGTTGGAGACTTTTATTTCCCTCGCCTAGTTTAAACATCAGCTATCTGAGAGGCTAACGGATCGCTGCAGGTGTACATAGTCCATCTGTAAATAGCCCGCCCAATCTACCTACCTCATCCCCATACTGTTTTTATTTACTTTTCTGTTCTTTTGCACACCAGTACCTCTACTTGCACATCACCATCTGCTCATTTATCACTCCAGTGTTAATCTGCTAAATTGTAACTATTCACTCCTATGGCCTATTTATTGCCTACCTCCTCATGACTTTTACACACACTGTATATAGACTTTCTTTTTTTCTACTGCGTCATTGACTTGTTTATTGGGTTATTGGCGTGTTTATTGTTTATTCCTTATGTAACTGTGTTGTTGTCTGTGTCACACTGCTTTGCTTTATCTTGGCCAGGTTGCAGCTGTAAATGAGAACTTGTTCTCAACTAGCCTATCTGGTTAAATAAAGGTGAAATAAACATTTTTTTTAATTCAAAAGCAGGGAACCAACCTCCAGCCTTTTATTCAGCATGAGCTCATTCCAAGTCATTTTTGTATATCTGTACATTTGCCTCTAATCAGGCTTTTCCCACATGACTTCTGAATGTACTGTGATGTCAATGTGTGCACGTCTGTGCGTGTTTTGTGTGTCTGTCTGAATCTGACTGTGTTGAATAATAAGCTCCAGACTTTGTCTTATCTATTAATTCCTTCATTAAGCCCTTATCACTGGTTTTTAATGCTAATTAAGATGCTCTTTAATGTGATGGAAGGGCGGGTAAGAGCCTCTGAGCCTGACACGCTTTTCACTCTGCGTACGGATAGCGTCGAAAGAGGTGGCACAGACAGGACCACCCTCTCCCTCAATCCAGCCAATCAAAAGGTCTGGCCTCTTAGCGTTCAGATGGCCTTAAATCGTAATTCACCTCCAACACCAATAAGCCTGTCTCTGGTCATAACATAATGTAGCATTTTGTCGACTTCATCACACATGCTGTGGGTACATTTTTGCAGGCCATATTGCAGTATATTTGAAGAGTTTTATTAAAAAATATCAATTTTCAGAAATGTTAGTAAAGAAATGATCCAAATCATTAGAATCCAGATGGAAAATATTTACACAAGAAGCAACCTAATATCACACAGTCAAACTCTGTCATTTCGTAAGTTCACCACGCTGCGATTCTCACTGTTAAACATCGCACAGTGTTCAACACAACGCTCTTTTCGTCATCATTTGATCTGATCAGTCAATGGCAATTTTTTTCTAAAGTCATCTGGTATCATTTCATTTCGATCCAAAAAGCAAAAAATAAAACTGTGCCCCATCATGTTAAACTACATTTACAAATAAAAAGCAGGAAGACTAACCACTATATTTACATGAAACTCCCACGTGACTTTGTCTAATAATCTTCTGAATCGCCACAACAGAATGAATGAACTGCTTAGGTTCTGACCATAGTGAAGTGCATCTAGTAGTTCAATCACAGGATTTATCACTTGATGGTTTCATTTCAGAGAGACAAATAATCAAAATGCTAAATACAGTACCAGTCAAAAGTTTGGACACAGCTACTCATTCAAGGATTTTTCTTTATGTTGACTATTTTCTACATTGTGGAATAATAGTGAAGACATCAAAACTGTGAAATAACACATATGGAATTGTGTAGTAACAAAAAATTCAAATATATTTTATATTTGAGATTCTTCCAAGTAGCCGCACATTGCCTTGATGACAACTTTGCACACTCTAGGCATTGTCTCAACCAGCTTCATGAGGTAGTCACCTGGAATACATTTCAATCATGAGGACTGCCACAGGAAAGGAAGACTTAGAGTTGCCTTTGCTGCAGAGGATAAATTCCAGCCTCAGATATTGCATCCCAAATAAATGCTGAAGTAACAGACACATCTCAACATCAACTGTTCAGAGGAGATTGTGTGAATCAGGCCTTCATGGTTGAAGCCCGCCCAATCTACCTACCTCATCCCCATACTGCTTTTATTTACTTTTCTGTTCTTTTGCACACCAGTACCTCTACTTGCACATCATCATCTGCTCATTTATCACTCCAGTGTTAATTTGTAAATTGTAATTATTTGCTCCTATGGCCTATTTATTGCCTACCTCCTCAGATATTGCATCCCAAATAAATGCTGAAGTAACAGACACATCTCAACATCAACTGTTCAGAGGAGATTGTGTGAATCAGGCCTTCATGGTTGAATTGCTGCAAAGAAACATTCCTTTGGTCTAATGAGTCCAAATTTGAGATTTTTGGTTCCAATCGCCGTGTCTTTGTGAGACGAAGAGTAGGTGAACGGGTGATATCTGCATGTGTGATTCCCACCGTGAAGCATGGAGGAGGAGGTGGAGGATACGCCATCCCATCTGGTTTGTGCTTTGTGGGACAGCCATATGTTTTTCAACAGTGATGGAGTGTTGCATCAGATGACCTGGTCTCCACAAATAACCAACCTCAAACCAATTGAGATGATTTGGGATGAGTTGGACCGCAGAATGAAGCAAAAGCAGCCAACAAGTGCTTAGCATATGTGGGAACTCCTTCAAGACTGTTGGAAAAGCATTCCTCATGAAGCTGGTTGAGATAATGCCAAGAGTGTGCAAAGCTGCCATCAAGGCAAAGGGTGGCTCTTTCGAAGAATCTCAAATAAAAAATATAATTTGATTTGTTTTACACTTTTTTGGTTACTACTGTACATGATTCCATATGTGTTATTTCGTAGTTTTGATGTCTTGACTATTATTCTACAACGTAGAAAATAGTAAAAATAAAGAAAAACCCTTGAATGAGTAGGTGTGTTAAAACTTTAGACTGGTACTGTATGTCCGCCTCACTCTTAGAGAAATAAGTAGTACTGCTAGGTAATAAGTAGTACTGCTAGGTAATAAGTAGTACTGCTAGGTAATAAGTAGTACTGCTAGGTAATAAGTAGTACTGCTAGGTAATAAGTAGTACTGCTAGGTAATAAGTAGTACTGCTAGGTATTATACAGTCAAATGTAACAAATAACTAAATAACTATACAAATGACACATTTGTGACATCCATATTTTTTTAATATATAAAAACTCCCTCAAGAGTTTATATAAAAAAATATCCAATATAGTAATATGAGATCTGTATGTAAAACATTTACATTAGACCTTTTTGTCATTTAGCAGATGCAATTTACAGTAAGTGTATTCATTGTAAGACAGCTAGGTGAGAGACAATCACATATCACAGTCAAATATACACATTCCATTCCAGCTAAACAATTTTACACACGCATGAAGGTACCCATAAGTCATCATTTCTGATGAAAAAACACAAATGTGAAAAATGGTTGGATGTAACATTCAGGAAATACACGCAGGGTCAGAATGAAGAGTCTAAGTTATAATAAGCCCTCATTTATAGATATGCAACGTGCAGACTAATCAGATGGCTCATGCACGGTAACAGGGAGGTGAGTGCCTGCCTGCATGGGAAAGGATTGTTTGTGACTGGCTTTGAGGTTTTGTGTTGAGAGAGTGAGAGAGAGAGAGTGAGAGATAGAGAGTGAGAGAGAGAGAGAGAGAGAGAGAGAGAGAGAGAGAGAGAGAGAGAGAGAGAGAGAGAGAGAGAGAGAGAGAGAGAGACCACAAAATGAGGTGGAAACCGAGCTGCACTTCATAAACTCCTGCCAAATTTAGGACCATATTAGAGACACGTATTTCCCTCAGGATACACAGACCCACAAAGAATTTGAGAACAAATCCAATCTTGATAAACTCCCATATCTATTAGGTGAAATATCACAGTGTGCATCACAGCAGCAAGATTTGTGACCTGTTGCCACAAGAAAAGGGTAACCAGTGGAGAACAAACACCATTGTAAATAGAACCCATATTTTTGTTTATTTATTTTCCCTTTCGAACTTCCAACTATTTGCACATTATTACAACACTGTATATAGACATAATATGACATTTGAAATGTTTATATTATTTTAAATCTTTTGTGAGTGTGATTCCCTTGTTTCTTCCCCCTTTCATTCATTGTCTACTTCACATGCTTTGGCAATGTAAACATACACTGAGTGTGCAAAACATTATGCTCTTTCGATGCTATATCAGATCAGGAGAATCCAGGTGAAAGATATGATCCTTTATTGAGGTAACTTGTTAAATCGGCTTCAATCAATGTAGATATAGAGGAGGAGACAGGTTAAAGAAGGATTTTAGATTCTTGAAATATTTTGAGACATGGTTTGATTGTGTATGTGTGCTATTCAGAGGGTGAAGGGGCACGACAACAGATCTAAGTGCCTTTGAACGGGCTGTAGTAGTAGGTGCCAGGCGCAACGGTTTGTGTCAAGAAGTGCAACGCTGCTGGGTTTTTCACTCTCAGAACAGTTTCCCGTGTGTAACAAGAATGGTCCACCACCCAAAGGGCATTCAGCCATCTTGTCACAACTGTGGGAAGCATTGCAGTCAACACGGTGTTCTGAGGGATGCTGAGGGGGATCTCAATATTAGGAAGATGTTCTTGTTTTTTTTATATATATAATTATAATTATTTTGCCCTTTTTCTCCCCAATTTCATGGTGTCCAACTGGTAGTCTTGTCTCATCGCTGAAACTCCCATACGGACTCGGGAGAGGCGAAGGTCGAGAGCCGTGCATCCTCCGAAACACCAACCCAGCCAAGCCACACTGCCCCTTAACCCGGAAGCCAGCTGCACCAATGTGTTGGAAGAGACACCGTACACCTTGTGACCGTGTCAGCGTGCATTGCGCCCGGCCCGCCACAGGGGTCACAAGTGCACGATAGGACAAGAACATCCCTGCCGGCCAAACCCTCCCCTAACCGGGACAATGCTGGCCAATTGTGCCCCGCCCCATGGCTCTCCCAGTTGTGGCCAGATGCGACAGAGCCTGGACTCGAAACAGGATCTCTAGTGGCACAGCTAGCACTGCAATGCAGTGCCTTAGACAACTGCACCACTCAGGTGGCCAGGAAATTGTTCTTAATGTTTTGTACACTGTGTATGTTTCCCATGCCAATAAAGCCCTTTGAATTGAATTGAGAGAGAGCGAGAGAGAGCGAGAGAGAGGATGAGGGGGGTGAGGGGCAGCAGCAGGAGGGAGGATTACGAAGGGGACTTGAGGGAGTTATGAATGAGAAAAAGTTTTGAGGAGAAAACTGAGATGAAAAAAACCCAGTAATAGACTGTTACCAATTAGGTCTAGAGACCTTTTAGATGTCCCTGTCTTCAAACCAATAAACAAAAGATGGAACCTCAAGGTTTTCCTCTCTATCACTCCCCCCTCATCTCCCTCTCTATTACTATATTATTTTACTGCTGCTGTCCTCCCCTCGCTCCCCCTCTCTATCTCTCTTCCCAACTTTGAGGCATGCAGAAGGGAGGATTTCCCGAAGACCAACCAAGACCATTACCCGGGGTTCATTAGGCCCCTAGTAGAGCATGGCAACGCTGCGACTCGCACCGCATGTTTGTGTGCGTCTTGCGTGTGTGTTCACGTTAATGCTTCAATCTTGGCCTTGTGTTTTATCCTTGTGTGTGTGTTGGGCGTCGTGTGTGATTGTTTGTGTGTGGCGTGTGCATGCCGAAGCCGGGTCATTAATAGCTCTACGAGCGCGGTTCCATTCTGCTCAGTCTAGGAGTTGGGGAAGTGACTCATTCAGGCTGAAATTAAATGCTCTGACGTTTGAGCAGGACAATCCCAGCATGCTCTGCAAACCCAACACTACTGGGCTCTGTTTGTCGTTTACAGTAAAGAAGAGGTAAACACAAGACTGGCCTCTGTGTGTAAATGACAGTGCAGATGGACAATAAGTAAGTGTAGGAGTGGGATCTAAAGGATGTGTGTTTTGAGGTAAAGAGGTATAAATGCAGAGGGTCTGTTGTACTGCACAGTTTGTAAACAAACGGAGAACAGGGGTTGACTAGGTCTCCTACGCAGTTACATGTGCTGCCAGACGAAGGCCTATAATGACATTTTTCCTACTGTTGGAGTTACTCTGCATCTCCATATTACTTCCTACATACTACTACTGCATTCGGACGAGATCTGTTTTATGGAGGAAGAGAGATAAGGCTGGCTGTGTGTGTGTGTGTGTGGCTTGCTGGCTGGGTGGGTAGAGCCGGGGTGCGTGTGTGTTGATGACTTCCCTAGGGCCTGGAGACAGGGGAAACAAGGTGTGATTAATTCCTTCCTACTTGGCCTCTGTGTGGGGGAGCATTCCCCTTAAAGAGCTGGAAGGACTGAAAGTATGGAGGACACACAGAATAGCAAGGCCCGGTTTCCTTCCCTTTTGCTCCACTCCCCAGATCAATAGCCTATTGGCAGGTGAATCTTTTTTTAAAGGGATTCTCTGGTACTTTTATATACTTTTTAACCCGTAGTTCTGAACGTAGCCAAAAGTGGTCCCTGAAAACTGCGTACTACGTCGCATATTTTTACGTTTTAGACATTTACCAGACACTCTGGTTCAAATAGCCTGGTTCAAATCCAGGCTATATTACATCCGGCTGTGATTGGGTGGTGCACAATTGGCTGGAGTAGGCCGTGACTGTAAATAATAATTTGTTCTTAACTGACTTGCCTGGTGAAATAACTATGTTCTTCCTCAATAAAGTAGCTATCAGCAAAGCCAGAACTAGTAAGGGAGGAAAACAAGTCAAGTGTGATGGTTAGTTCATGAAGGGAGAGTTAGGGGGGTGCTGTGAGATTATTAAAAATAGTCTTGGTAGATTTTCAGATGTTTTCAGAAGATGGGCAGGGACTCATCAAGATGGGCTGTCCTTCCCTCAGGGGGAAGCTGGTTGGGATGCCAGGAGGATAAAGAAGAGCTTGGACTGGGCAGGGCGGAATGGGAGGGCTAAGAGACCAGAGGTGGCAGAATGGAGTGCTTGGGTTGGGTTTATAGGGTTTGAGCATAGCCTGAAGGTAGGGAGAGGCAGTTCCGTAGGCAAGTACCATGGTCTTATACTGGATGTGTGCTTCGACTGGAAGCCAGTGGAGTGTGAGGAGGAGCGGGGTGATATGGAAGAATTTGAGAAGGTTTACAAATTCCTGGAACACTTCCTGTGTGAGGTAGGGCCATACTCTACGGATGTTGTAGAGCATGAACCACTGCTTTGATGTTTGCAGAGAGCGACAGGGTGTTGTCCAGGGTCATGCCAAGGTTATTTGCCCTCTGGGAGAGGGACAGTGTGGAGTTGTCAACCGTGATGGAGAGGTCTTTGAGTGGGAGAGTCTTCCCTGGGAGGAAGAGCAGCACCATCTTGTCGAGGTTGAGCTTGAGGTGGTGTGCTGACATCAAAGCTGAGATATTTGCCAGGCATGCAGAGATGCGTGTCGCCACCTTGGTGTCAGAAGCAGGGAAGGTGAAAAGTAGTTCAGCGTCATCCGCATAGCAATGATAGGAGAGACCATGTGAGGATATGACGAAGCCGGGTGACTTGGTGTATGGAGAGAAGAGGAGAGGGCCTAGAACCGAGCCCTGGGGGACACCAGTCGTGAGAGTATGTGGTGCTGACACAGATCCTCTCCATGACACCTGGTAGGAGCGGCCTGCCAGGTAGGATGCAGATACCTGGAGAGTGGTTGCAGTGAGATTAGTAGGCAAACAACCTCTAGTAAAGATTGAGTGGGAGGGGACTAGAAAAAGATGAGGTCAGAAGAGGCAAGCACGGGAAGAGAGAGTTGGAAATAAATTAATTGAAGGCAGATATCGGAAGGTTGAAGCCCCAAGTATGAAGAGGGGTGCGCTATCGTCAGGAAATTAGCTTATCAAGGTGTCAAGCTCATTGAGGAACTCTATAAGGGCACCTGGTGGGCAATAGTTGACAACAATGTTAAGCTTGAGTGGATAAGTGACAGTGACTGCATTGAATTCAAATGAGGAGATGGACTGGTGAGAGAGGAAGAAAAGAGAAGATCTCCACTTTGGAGAAATTTTTAGGCAGGTGCCACCACCGTGGCGACCAGATGCTCTTGGACTATTAGAGAAAACTTATTCAGATGAAGAAAGAGCAGCTGGATCAGCAGTGTTCTCTGGGGTGATCCATGTCTCTGACAGGGCCAAAAGGTCAAGGGACTGAAGGGCATTATAGGCTGAGATGAACTTGGCGTTCAAACGCTGCCTGAGACTAAGAATTGCACATGGGTTGGGCATGCAGGGTACACTAAATTAGAAGGGTTGCAGCCAAGGAGTTGGGAGTGTCTGTAAAGCCGACATGGAGAGGAGCGAACTGGCATAGAAAACATACACAAAAACATGCACCTTTGGAACGGTCGTTAAGACACTAACAGCTTACAGACGGTGGGCAATTAAGGTCACAACTATGAAAACTTAGGACTCTAAAGTGGCCTTTCTAGTGACTCTGAAAAACACTAAAAGAAAGATGCCCAGAGTCCCTGCTCATCTGTGTGAACGTGCCTTAGGCATGCTGCAAGGAAGCACGAGGATTACAGATGTGGCCAGGGCAATAAATTGCAATGTCCGTACTGTGAGATAACGTAGATAGCGCTACAGGGAGACAGGATGGACAGCTGATCGTCCTCGCAGTGGCAGACCATGTGTAACAACACCTGCACAGGTTCGGTACATCCAAACATCACAGCTGCGGGACAGGTACAGGATGGCAACATCAACTGCCCGAGTTACATCAGGAACACACAATCCCTCCATCAGTGCTCAGACTGTCCCAATAGACTGAGAGAGGCTGGACTGAGGGCTTGTAGGCCTGTTGTAAGGCAGGTCCTCACCAGACATCACCGGCAACAACGTCGCCTATGGGCACAAACCCACCGTCGCTGGACCAGACAGGACTGGCAAAAGGTGCTCTTCGCTGACGAGTCGCGGTTTTGTCTCACCAGGGGTGATGGTCGGATTTGCGTTTATCGTCGAAGGAATGAGCGTTACACCGAGGCCTGTACTCTGGAGCGGGATTGATTTGGTGGTGTTGGGTCCGTCATGGACTACGGCGGTGTGTCACAGCATCATTGGACTGAGCTTGTTGTCATTGCAGGCAATCTCAACGCTGTGCGTTACAGGGAAGACATCCTCCTCCGTCATGTGGTACCCTTCCTGCGGGCTCATCCTGACATAACCCTTCAGCATGACAATGCCACCAGCCATAATGCTCATTCTGTGCGTGATTTTCTGCAAGACAGGAATGTCAGTGTTCTGCCATGGCCAGCGATGAGTCCGGATCTCAATCCCATTGTGCACGTCTGGGACCTGTTGGATTGGAGGGTGAGGGCTTGGGCCATTCCCCCAGAAATGTCTGGGAACTTGCAGGTGCCTTGGTGGAAGACTGGGGTAACATCTCACAGCAAGAACTGGCAAATCTGGTGCAGTTCATGAGGAGGTAATGCACTGCAGTACTTAACGCAGCTGGTGGCCACACCAGAGACTGACTGCTACTTTTGTTTAGGGACACATTATTCCATTTCTGTTAGTCACATGTCTGTGGAACTTGTTCAGTTTATGTCTCAGTTGTTGAATCTTGATATAAATATGTACACATGTTAAGTTTGCTGAAAATTAACGTAGTTGACAGTGAGATGACATTTCTTTTTTTGCTGAGTTTAGTTGCCAAAGCTACAAAAGAACAAAAAGGTTCATCTGAAATGAACTAGATACGATATTCAAGTGAGAGAGTGGCACTTCCTCTCTTTTTGTCCTCGAATAACTCGTCAGAACCGTCTTTGTTTCGGCGACGAGACCGCTGTTGACACGAGACACGACTGCCGCTTACAGCTGCCGCTAAGAAAACAGGGGAGACTGAAGTACTAACACTAATTGCTAATTGCCTTGCCAAGGTGAAGAATACACCTCCTGATACTAATTACCGATTGCCTAGAAGAGGAGAAACCACTCCCTCTCCAATACAGCACTGATTACGAAAACAACAGTTACCCTGCCACTTAAACCTGGCTGATGTGTCAAAATGATCTGCAAGTTCACTCACCAATTAGGCTACTGGGAAGACAGGCGGCGCTTAAAGTAGATGGCCCTAGCTAGCAAAAAAAACAACAGTCTAACAGATGAAAACATAAATAATATTGCTCACTCCTGGAGCTGTCAGGAGTCCTCTAGCTATAGAATGGAGCTGATATGTACTGTGGGTGCATCAGGTGCATCTTGCTAGCTGTCACTCACATGACGAAGGGCTGAAACTCATTGGTTGAACTCAAATGCTAGGGGGCTGGCCCACGTGGAAGTGGCGCTGCTCAGCTTCCAAGAAAAAAAAACAGTTGCATTCAAAAAGGGATTTTGAGACTAATTAAGGTAAGACAGTAATTCTGCATGTATGCATTACATTAACACATCCAACACAAAGCGGGAGGTTTAAGAAAATACTTAGTAGTCGCCAAAGTTCCGGAGAATGTCTTTAAGAGGGCCTAACTGTCCTATGAGAAGGAGCAGGTTGGGGCACAGAGGCCCGGCCCGTGTCTGCCTCCTAGCCTCTAGAGCAGGGGTATTCAACTCTTAGCCTACGAGGTTCGGAGCCTGCTGGTTTTATGTTCCACCTGATAATGAATTGCACCCACCTGGTGTCCCAAGTCTAAATCAGTCCCTGATTATAGGGGAGAAATGAAAAAAAAACGCAGTGGAACTGGCTTTGTGGTCCAGAGCTGAGTTTGAGGGTTCTAGAGGATCAATGGGACTTGAGGCCATTGATCTGTGTGTTTTCACCCAGCTTATCCTTTAGCCCGGATCGATCGTCACTAATAAAGAGTGGATTCGCTATAAGCATGTCAGCGGTCTGTACAATGAGATCCAGGCCCTGGGGTGACTAACCCTAGAATCTGGTACACCCATGTGACTTGACAAAGGGATAAAAGAGACAGAAAAGGCAAAGGACTCCCCACTGGTCAACACAAGACCATTGTGTTGTTGGCCCTTCAGTTTGCTCCACACTGAACCAATAGCTCAGGAGAAAGTGGGTTCTTATACCACTAATGGTCAGGCCATGGCATAGTTGAGTTGCAAAAATGAATAGGAAATACAGTCAAGACGTTGACAAGGTTATCAATAATGATTTTTTATTGAAATAATCATTGTGTCCTTCAAACTTTGGGTTCGTCAAAGAATCCTACATTTGCAGAAATTACAGCCTTGCTGACCTTTAGCATTCTAGTTGTCCATTTGTTGAGGTAATCTGAAGAGATTTCACCCCCATGCTTCCTGAAGCACCTCCCACACGTTGGATTGGCTTGATGGGCACTTCTTATGTATCATACGGTCAAGCTGCTCCCACAACAGCTCAATAGGTTAGAGATCCGGTGACTGTGCTGATCACTCCATTATAGACAGAAACCCAGCTGACTGCTTCTTCCCTATATAGTTATTGCATAGTTTGGAGCTGTGCTTTGTGTCATTGTCCTGTTGTAGGAGGAAATTGGCTCCAATTAAGCGCCGTCCAAAATGGAGTGATAGCCTTCCTTCTTCAAGATCCCTTTTACCCTGTACAAATCTCCCTCTTTACCACCATCTAAGCACCCCCAGGCCATCACATTGCCTCCACCATGCTTCACAGATGCCGTCGAACACTACTCTAGCATCTTTTCATTTTTTCTATATCTCACAAATGTTCTTCTTTGTGATCCGTACACCTCAAACTTATATTCGTCTGTCCATAGCACATTTTTCCAATCTTCCTTTGTCCAGTGTCTGTGTTCTTTTGCCCATCTTAATCTTTTCTTTTTATTGGACAGTCTGAGATATGGCTTTTTCTTTGCAACTCTGCCTAGAAGGCCAGCATCCCAGAGTCGCCTCTTCACTGTTGACGTTGAGACTAGTGTTTTGTGGGTGCTATTTAATGAAGCTGCCAGTTGAGGACTTATGAGGCGTCTGTTTCTCAAAGTAGACACTGTAATGTACTTGTCCTCTTGCTCAGTTGTGCACCGGGGCCTCCCACTCCTCATTCTATTCTGGATAGAGACAGTTTGTGCTGTTCTGTGAAGGGAGTAGTACACAGCATTGTACGAGATCTTCAGTTTCTTGACAATTTCTCGCATGGACTGGCTTTCATTTCTCAGAACAAGAATAGACTGACGAGTTTCATAAGAACGTTCTTTGTTTCTGGCCATTTTGAGCCTGTAATCAAACCCACAAATGCTGATGCTCCAGATACTCAACTAGTCTAAAGAAGGTCAGTTGTATTGCTTCTTTAATCAGGACAACAGTTTTCAGCTGTGCTAACATAATTGCAAAATGGTTTTCTAATGATCAATTAGTCTTTTAAAATGATAAACTTGGATTAGCTAACACAACGTGCCATTGGAACACAGGATAGATACTCCATTAAAGATCAGCTGTTTCCAGCTACAATAGTCATTTACAACATTAACAATGTCTACACTGTATTTCTGATCATTTTGATGTTATTGTAATGGTCAAAATATGTGCTTTTCTTTCAAAAACAAAGCCATTTCTAAGTGACCCCAAACTTTTGAACGGTAGTGTATATATTTGAAATGCTCTGTACATTAGCCTATATGATATCTCCACTGGTGTGGAAGGAAATACTTTGAAGTACTATTTAAGTCATTGTCTAGGTTATCTGTACTTTACTCTTCTATTCATATTTTTGACAACTTTTACTCCACTACATTCCTGATGAAAACATCTACTTTTTACTCCCATCCACTTTCCCTGACACCCCAAAGGACTCGTCACATTTTGAATGCTCAGGCAGGGCAGCAATATCGTCCAATTCACTCAACTATCAATATAATGTGTTGTCATCCCTACTGCCTCTGATCTGGCGGACTCACTGAACACAAATACTTTCTTTTGTAAATGATGTCTGAGTGTTGGAGTGTGCCCTTGGCTGTCTGTAAAAATGTTTTTAAAATGGTGTAGTCTGGTTTGCTTAATATGAGAAATTAGCGGTATAGCATTTACTTTTAACTCTACCACTGTCTTTAAGTACATTTAAAACCAGATTATTTTAGACTTTGACTCAACTACTGCTTTAATGGGTGACTTTCACTTTTCCTTGAGTCATTTTCTATTAAATTATCTGAACTTTCACTCAAGTGTGACAATTGAGTATTTTTCCCACCCCTGGGTATCTACCTGTGACATCATTCTCCCTCCAGTCCATAGGCTCCCCTGTAAGGATGTCGTCATGGTGAAGCTGTATACTTTAAACCCTCTCCACATGTCAGCTCTCTATGTGATGGATATGTTGCAACGACTCGCAATTAGTGGTTATGAATGGCAGTTGCGTTCATCTTGCTCTCCTTCGACCCCGTGGGCCAGGTGCTTTAGGATCACGTTGGGTACGTTTGAAAGGAAGGAGAAATCAGGACTGCTGTGAGTCAGCAGAAATATTCTATGTATAGGTGTGTGACTCATTCATCGCTTACTCAATGGCTGTTTATATTGGTATAATTCATATTATGATGGGAAATGTGCTGATTTGAATACATCATCAGAGTATCAATTAAGACTGGTGTCCCATTGGGAATAATGAATCAGTCCCCAGCATGTCTCCCTGTTACTGTCTGACTGGATCAGACTAGTGTGAGTTAAAAGCTCTAGACAAGGGGGAGTGAGTGAGCTACCTGGTCAGTCTAACATCAAATATAGTCCATTAAAGGCTTGCTAAACAAACCCATATTTAGCTGATACATTGTTGCATGGCAGATGACAGCAATAGGTCCTCACTCCTACATTCAGGGACGATTTTTATCTCTGACTGAGTTGTGTCTTCATGGCTACCGGTCATTGATTGACAGAGCTGCTGCACAGCACAGGAACCCTGTGGAGAGCTGGCTGTTTGCTTCTGTAAGGAGAGTGCACTTGCATGTCCCCCAATGATCAACTGAACAAAGATCAACAGAGGAAGGAGGAAACACCCGGTCACACCACATCCAGAGATGAGCAGAGAGATACAGATCACCTGGGAACTGCCACAGGGACAGGATGTCTTCAACCTTTCCTTTGATTGGGAGATGGACAGGCAGACGGACAGACAGACAGACAGACAGACAGACAGACAGACAGACAGACAGACAGACAGACAGACAGACAGACAGACAGACAGACAGACAGACAGACAGACAGACAGACAGACAGACAGACAGACAGAGACAGACAGAACAGAACAGACAGACAGAACAGACAGACAGACAGACAGACAGACAGACAGACAGACAGACAGACAGACAGACAGACAGACAGACAGACAGACAGACAGACAGACAGACAGACAGACAGACAGACAGACAGACAGACAGACAGACAGAGACAGACAGACAGACAGACAGACAGACAGACAGACAGACAGACAGACAGACAGACAGAGACAGATGGACAGACAGACAGACAGACAGACAGACAGACAGACAGACAGTCTTCAGACAGACCTTTGACAGACAGACAGACAGACAGACAGAGACAGACAGACAGACAGACAGACAGACAGACAGACAGACAGACAGACAGACAGACAGACAGACAGACAGACAGACAGACAGACAGACAGACAGACAGACAGACAGACAGACACAGACAGACAGACAGACAGACAGAGACAGACAGACAGACAGACAGACAGACAGACAGACAGACAGACAGACAGACAGACAGACAGACAGACAGACAGACAGACAGACAGACAGACAGACAGACAGACAGACAGACAGACAGACAGACAGACAGACAGACAGACAGACAGACAGACAGACAGAAGAGGACAGAACAAAACACAGACAGACAGACAGACAGACAGACAGACAGACAGACAGACAGACAGACAGACAGACAGACAGACAGACAGACAGACAGACAGACAGACAGACAGACAGACAGACAGACAGAACAGACAGACAGACACAACAGAGACAGACAGACAGACAGAACAGAGACACAGACAGACAGACAGACAGACAGACAGACAGACAGACAGACAGACAGAACAAGACAGAACAGGACAGAACAGGACAGACAGACAGACAGACAGACAGACAGACAGACAGACAGACAGACAGACAGACAGACAGACAGACAGACAGACAGACAGACAGACAGACAGACAGACAGACAGACAGGGTCTGGGTGGGCATCTGTCCGCGGTGGCGGCTCTGGCTCTGGCGCGGGACGTGGACCCCACTCCATCAAGGTCTTGGCCCACTTAAATGGCACCTTTGGAGCAGCGACCCTCGCCGCCGACCTCGGACTGGGGACCCATGCAGCGGGCCCTGAATAGACGGGAGACTCCGGCATCGCCGGACAGGCGGGAGTCTCTGGCATCACCGGCGTGAAGGATGACTCCGGCAGCACTGGAGTGAAGGGCGACTCCGGCTGGGTCGGAGTGAAGGGCGACTCCGGCAGCGCCAGCATGAAGGTCGACTCTGGCAGCGCCGGAGTGAATGGCGGCTCCGGCAGCTCCTGACTGATGGGCGGCTCCGGCAGCTCCTGACTGACGGGCGGCTCTGGCAGCTCCTGAGTGACGGACGGCTCTGGACAGGAGGGAGGCTCTGAAAGCGCTGGTCAGGAGGGAGTCTCCGGAAGCGCTGGACAGGCGGGAGCACCTGGAGGGAGGAGACGGAGAGACCTGTCCAGCGTGGGGCTGTGTGGGGTTGCCACAGGAGGCCTGGTGCATGGAGGAGGCACCGGATGGACCAGAATGTTGAGGCGCACTGGAGGTCTCGAGCACCGAGCCTGCACAACCTGTCCCGGCTGGATACACCCCGTAGCTGAGCTGGCGAACCGGGGACACCGTGTGTAGGGCTGGTGCCATATAACCCGGACCGAGGAGACGCACTGGAGACCAGATGCGCTGAGCCGGCTTCATTCCTCCTGGCTCGATGCCCACTCTAGCCCAGCAGATACGAGGAGCTGCGATGTAGCACACTGGGCTATGCGTGCGCACTGGGGACACCGTGCGCCTCACTGCATAACACGGTGCCTGCCCGGTCTATCTCTCTCCATGGTAAGCACGGGGAGTTGGCTCAGGTCTCCTACCTGACTTAGCCACTTAGCCGTGCTAACTCCTCATATCGCCGGCGATATTCCGGCGATATTCCCCAGCCTGTGTCCAGGGTCCCTTACTGTCCAAAATCTCCTCTGTCCAGAACCCTCTGCTCCTGGTTACCACGCTGCTTGGTCCGGTTGTGGTGGGTAATTCTGTATCGATTTTCTTCTTCCTCTGATGAGGAGTATGAAATATCGGACCAATGCGCAGCGTGGTAAGTGTCCATAATATATTTATTAAACTGAACACAGAATACAAAAAAAACAAGAAAAATAAATGAAAACCGAAACAGTTCTGTATGGAAAACGCAGACACAGAAAACAACTACCCACAACAGAGACAACGATTGACAGCTGCCTCTGATTGGGAACCATACCAGGCCAAACACATAGAAAAACAAAATAGAACAAAACATACAATACCCACCCACATCACACCCTGACCAAACTAAAAATAGAAACATACAAAGCAATCTACGGTCAGGGCGTGACAAGAAGTTTACATAAGCTCAATTAGTATTTCAAGCATTGCCTTTAAATTGTTTAACTTGTTTCAAATGTTTCGGGTAGCCCTCCACAAGCTTCCCACGATATGTTGGGTGAATTTGTCCCATTCCACCTGACAGAGCTGGTGTAACTGAGTCAGGCTTGTAGACCTCCTTGCTCGCACACGCTTTTTCAGTTCTGCCCATTAATTATCTATAGGATTGAGGTCAGGGCTTTGTGATGGCCACTCCAATACCTTGACTTTGTTGTCTTTAAGCCATTTTTCCGCAACTTTGGAAGTATGCTTGGGGTCATTGTCCATTTGGAAGACCCATTTGCGACCAAGATCTAACTTCCTGACTGATGTCTTGAGATGTTGCTTTAATATTTCCACATACTTTCCCTTCCTCGTGATGCCATCTATTTTGTGAAGTGCACCTGTCCCTCCTGCAGCAAAGCACCCCCACAACATTATGCTGCCACCCCCGTGCTTCACGGCTGGGATGGTGTTCTTCGGCTTGCAAGCCTCCCACTTCTTCCTCCAAACATATTGATGGTCATTATGGTCAAACAGTTCTGTTTTTGTTTCATCAGACCAGAGGACATTTCTCCAAAATGTATGACCTTTGTCCCCATGTGCAGTTGCAAACCATAGTCTGGCTTTTTGATGGTGGTTTTAGAGCAATGGCTTCTTCCTTTCTGAGCGGCTTTTCAGGTTGTGTCGATATAGGGCTCATTTTAATGTGGATACAAATAATTTTGTACCTGTTTCCTCCAGCATCTTCACAAGGTCCTTTGCTGTCGTTCTGGGATTGATTTGCACTTTTCGCACCAAAGTACGTTCATCTCTAGGAGACAGAATGCGTCTCCTTCCTGAGCGGTATGACGACTGTGTGGTGCCATGGTGTTTATACTTGAACCAGACTTCTGGAGGCCTACAATTTTTTTTCTGAGGTCTTGGCTGATCTCTTTTGATTTTCCCATGATGTCAAGCAAAGAGGCACTGAGTTTGAAGGTAGGCCTTGAAATACATCCACAGGTACACCTCCAATTGACTCAAATGATGTCAATTAGCCTAACAGAAGCTTCGGAAGCCATGACATCATTTTCTGGAATTTTCGAAGCTGTTTAAAGGCACAGTCAATTGATTGTATGTAAACTTCTGACCCACTGGAATTGTGATACAGTGAATAATAAGTGAAATAATCTGTCTGTTAACAATTGTTGGAGAAAATGTGTCATGCACAAAGTAGATGTCCTAACCGACTTCCCAAAACTATAGTGTGTTAACAAGTCATTTGTGGAGTGGTTGAAAAACAAGTTTTAACAGCACAAAAACATCCTATGGCATACTTCATTAGCATCGAATAGCCCCTGCGATATGCAACTTTTCAGGGAAGTTTGGAACCAATATACACAGGCAGTTAGGAAAGCAAAGGCTAGCTTTTTCAACAGAAACGTGCATCCTGTAGCGCACACTCCAAAAAGTTCTGGGCCACTGTAAAGTCCATGGAGAATAAGAGCACCTCCTCCCAGCTGCCCACTGCAATGAGGGTAGGAAACACTGTCACCACTGATAAATCCACGATAATTGAGAATTGGGAGATGGACAGACAGACAGACAGACAGACAGACAGACAGACAGACAGACAGACAGACAGACAGACAGACAGACAGACAGACAGACAGACAGACAGACAGACAGACAGACAGACAGACAGACAGACAGACAGACAGACAGACAGACAGACAGACAGACAGACAGACAGACCTGGCCTTGTAATAGGATGTGGAGCACCTGGATATGTCTGTTTCTATGGCCTTGTATTTTTACTGGGTCAGTAATCATGCAGCAGTATAATGTTGTGTTAAATATGTTAGGACACAAGGGAACACTGCAGTAACAGTGCTTTAGAGTTTGAGAACCAGGGAATAAATACTTGGGGTTGTTGGGGGTGCTTGTACAGTCTCCAATGACTCCTGTCCTTCACCACAACTATTACTAAAGACTTTGACTCCAACAAAGACAAGAACATTTCTCAAGTTAATGTATTACCCGTCTAGAGCCATGCCTGTTATTACCAACATAAAGCCTTGGTTCCTTTGTGCTCATAATCCTGCATGGTGAACAGGACAGAGAGCCTGACGCGCGCCCCCGTCTGTCGTGTTGGAATATTGGCGCGAATGTGTCGTCTTGTGTTCACGCCGTCGGTTTGTTACATTGGAGAGCGAGTGAGCGGAGTAAATGTGCAAGGCAGGGAGAGGGAGGAGTGCGCAAATAGCCACAGCAGCAGCGGTGGTAGCAGCTTCAATGCATCTGTGAGTCTTCGAATCCGCTGTCTTGACCTGCCAATCCTCTGTACGTTTCCGATTGAGATTTGACAGCGCGAGTTCTTGCTATCAACCGACACACTTTCCGGAGCTCAGCGTTTATTCTTAGTTCGGCTGTAAGAGATTATTCTCACTGCCCCATTCTATTTATCCCAGTTTCTTGAATATTTTATGGAAAATGGCGATCTGCGCTCAGTCCTACGGTATTTTATGTATGTTCTCAATCCAAACTGTCCTCATCATTAGCGTCTCTTCGCCGGCAACGGGGAGCCTCCGCTTCCCCCAACACTACACGTAAGTAGCCTACATTTAGGGAGATGGAAACGGGGTTACTGCTGAGATCTCAGAACTGGGACAGTTTGCCCAAACCGTGCGGTTTAGTAAAAGGTGCGATAGTCGCGTGATGCTAACGGGCTCTCTGATGTTGAAACAGAAACGCAGTTTCCGTCTCTGAATCATGCGTGAGCTACGTTACAGATATATCCGCGTGCACGAATGTTATTGTAGCAATGACAATTTAGCCATAGTCTAATCTACTGCTTCTGCCCTTCCAAATAGGGTCGATAATGGGATGTTGTTTACATGGATAGGTGCATGGGTTACTACTGGCTAGGCACACAGGTGCTCGCCATAATAACATGGGAGTTCAATTATTGATCATGGCTTGATTAGATAACATTTCTGCTCAATACAAATCACTTAGTATTTTTATTTTCTTCTGTGTTCATAACGGATAGTCAAACATGCTACAATGTTGACAAAAGCATTCAGAAGGCGCATAGGTGATGGCGGGGCTACTTCGATCTAACCAAGTCACAATGCTAATCCTTTAAAAAAAACTAAATCAAAGTAGCCTAACTATCAAGCTGATAGTACTGATTTTATTGCCACGCTACCGTAAAAAAAAAAAGATTTAGTCATTTTAAAGCAGCAAAATTCCATGACCCCCGTAACGGAGGTAGCCTATAACCGGAGGGAAAGTGCCCGCGAGGATGTCCAAATCTTGCACTCCGGTTGCGCCATGGCACTGCACGCGCATTTCACCAGGTGGGTGTGAAGGACAACGAACTCTTCCAGTTTTACGCATATATAGGCCTATATATCTCTCCTCGACCCTAATAGCTTGAAAACGTACGACCGGAATATTACAAAAATAAGTGTAGGTATATGTCCTATTAATTAGAATGGGGTTGACAGTTAGACTAGTCATTCAATTGTGTAAATAAAACATTTCTTAATTGACAGTATTGTATTGTAGGCAGCAATAGGCTATGTCGGAACCATATTAGGCACAACGATATGCATAAGGAAATCTGGCCTCAGCCTATATCTTATTAATAAGCATTATAGGGCCCGTTATACCCAACTCTATTTGAAATGTTATTCTAACATTTATTGCATTAGCCTATATATTGTTTTCTCATTTTGTGGTTCAATCAATGTGTAGCCTAAAACATGCTTGGAACTTTTTCTGCATCTCTTGTGTCAGTAAGGGTTGTCCGTTTCTGGAGCCTTACTGTTGCCTCAGCTATACCCCCCCCCCCTCCCCAAACAAACAACAGGATTGTATATCTGAGCTAATGCTCCGATTCCGACCCCTCCCCTCTCTCTCTCTAATTTGATATCTGTTTAATAAATCATTATTTGATATTAACATATATAATGTGTGCTATCTAATCACTGAATTGGATATCAATATATTATATAGGCCTAATCATGTAGGGTATTAGAAGTAGATATGGGTGAATTTGGGAACTTTCCTCCTCGGAAAGCATTTATTCTGCTCCTCTAATTCAGTACTCTATAATTCCACATATATTTCCTCCCCTTCCAATGCATCGTATGTAAAATAAGAAAACAATGCTTTGCGCTCTGGCTACACAATTACGCGCAGGAGGACGTCATTTTAATAGACTAATAAAAACATGTATAATTCACAAGCTCATGCTTTAGGCTACACCGCTCTTAGTTGGACATTAGTAGCCTATGATATATTAGGCTACTAACTGTGTATATGGGCAATTGTTATCTGGCGAGCCCTCCTTTTGGAGCTGCGAGCTGTATAGTGGACTGTTGCAGGATTTATGACGGCGATTCTCACAGAGACAACTGTGTGTCAAGATTTTCTCGACTAAGTGTTTTAGGCTATCCCGCCCAAATACATTGAAACATTTACTAATCATTATTGTCTTGTATGAATAGGCTAATAAGGCATGTGTAATAATATTTGTAATTTCTGAACTCTACGCATAGGCTACATTTAATTTCTTGACCGAGTCGAACACTATTTACATTTTACAAGGCCGCTAGTTGTTTGTATAAGAAACCAAGTTATTTTTTTCGAGACTATTAAGACTGTCAAGGTCAATCACAATTCGCTGCAGTTTTTACACAGACGTGCCAGGTAACTGGGGGGGGGGGGGTTGATGTAAACTGGAACTGAAGTAGTGCTAATGAAAAGAGAACTTGAGGTGAATATAGTGAACAACACCAAAGAGAAATGTACAATGTGACATTGGATTAAGTCAATCCAGAGAAAAGTGTGACACTCCGATGGATGGGTGTTGTCGCTGGTGTGTGTGTGTGTGTGTGTGTGTGTGTGTGTGTGTGTGTGTGTGTGTGTGTGTGTGTGTGCTGAACATCAGGTTATTGGCCAATTACAGTAGGCCTACTGTCCATTTGATGAAAAACAAATCATGTTGAAAAAAACTCTTTATCATTGGAGGTTGACTGGACTTTACACAATCATCTCGGGGTAAATTATGTTACACTTTATCTTGCAATATTGTGCATAAAATTATATGCAATTTCCACTCACACTTACTTTCATGAACGTATGAAAATAGTCCGAATATGGATGATTTTTCAATGTTTCACTTCACTAGAAATGACCTGGGTTTCGAGATCCATCGATTAAACATTGTGATGGAGCTTGAACGAAGAGCCATAGGATTGATAATGCACTCGTTTCATTTCGGCCTGAGATAGTCTTGGATGGCAGACCCAATGAATGTCTCAAACTCGCTGAACCACATGTGATGGAATTGTACGCCTACCTTTGGACCTATTCATGCACATATTATGAAACCTAATGAATTATCCTAGGCTCATACAAATAGTGATATTTTAAAATACACTTTTGGATTTAATACTAACAATACCGTAAGTTATTTTGAGTTGGCCACTACATTGATTTTGATTACTGCATTGTTGGGTTCAGAGCTGGCAAGAAAATCATTTCGCTGTACTTCTGCATGTGATATTAAAAAAGTTCAACTTTGAACTAAGACCCAAATGAAGGTCGACATTGGCTTAGCGTAAACATGAGATCAATCAGCCTTACCCTGAGATTCAGTAGGTCAGTCCAGCAATATTTACCGTGTAAAATGATAGTTCACCCCCAATGTTGCGTTTGTGTGTGTGTGTTTTAACGCACTATGCATATCTATACAACTTGGTTGTGTCTGTGTGTGTGTGTGTGTGTGTGTGTGTGTGTGTGTGTGTGTGTGTGTGTGTGTGTGTGTGTGTGTGTGTGTGTGTGTGTGTGTGTTTTAACGCACTATGCATATCTATACAACTTGGTTGTGTGTGTGTGTGTGTGTGTGTGTGTGTGTGTGTGTGTGTGTGTGTGTGTGTGTGTGTGTGTGTGTGTGTGTGTGTGTGTGTGTGTGTGTGTGTGTGTGTGTGTGTGTGTGTGTGTGTGTGTGTGTGTGTGTGTGTGTGTGTGTGTGTGTGTGTGTGTGTGTGTGTGTGTGTGTGTGTGTGTGTGTGTGTGTGTGTGTGTGTGTGTGTGTGTGTGTGTGTACTTGCATTTGTGTATAGGTGACTGTACACGAGTGAAGTTGTGTAAGGAGTGTGTCTAGCTTGGGGACAAGAGGTATTGTCACTAGCTGTTAGCATCACTGCATTCCGCTCCAGTGTGGTCTCACTTTAAGCCTGCGTTCACTTCATTGCCAGGTGACCTTTTCATAGTCGGCGAGCTTTCTCCAGCAAACCTGCCTCGTGCCATCATTTTAGAGGCAAGCCTCTTTTCCTCTCTTATTCTCTATATCCCCCTCATAAACACAGTCAAGACACATTATTCTATGTGGCTAACATTTGAACAAATGCTTTCTCTACACTCACAGATGCCTACTTCTTATCTGATTCCTGTCAGGGCTCCTGGTCACAGATATGATGTACTGTTAACTACACTCAGTGGTTCCAGGTCTCTCTGTCACTTCTTGGCAGACTGGTATTGGTTCATAGATCTGTCTTTTCTTTCAAAATAATCTGACATTTAACGCTGACATTTATTTTTCTTGCGGTATTATTAAGAGACAAATGGTTGTGCTGGTGATGTGAGTGTCTGGTGTGTCTGGAAGGAACGGCTGCGTGGCTCAGAGTCGGCTGCTACCGTCTTGTCAAAGCACAACCACAAAAACAAGGACAGAAGAAAGGGTACAGTTTCATGTTTGTAGATTTTTTTTTTTGTTGGTTTACTTTTCCTTAACATTTGTACATGACTTAGTTATTATTGCTATTATTATTATGATTCATTACTATTCTTTTCCCACGTATGTTAGTATAGTTATTTTTTATTTCTATCTGAGTGATGCCTGGGTGGGTAGGGACTCCACTCTTAAGTTGGTAACTCTTGCTGATCGAACAGCAGCTTGTGAACATCTTGATCCATTAAGTCATTTGCAGCCTTGGTGGGAGATATAAACTGATGAGCTCCAGGCGTTTGATCTCTTAATTCCAGACTTGGCTCCATCCACTGAGAGCGCCTCCTGCTTATTGTGCACTTCTGTCAGAAGTGAAGCTTTTTTATTACAGCCCTGCTGCTGATCGAGGCCCAGCCAAAAGAACACACGCTCACGCTCCGTCCAACCAGAACCCCAGGGATGAGTGGCGGCTGGACGGGATGTTGATGAATAAAACTGACATTAGGAGATTGAAAAAAAGACAGTGTGTCTATAGAAGGAAGGAGGGGAGTGAGTGACGGATGGAACAGAAAGACAGATAGATACAGGCAGACAGACAACACATACACACCGACCCCACACACAAACATACACACATCACAATGCAGTTATATACATCACTTGAGGGAAGGAAAATGACTTTAACAAGGGAAGGGAACTGACTTTCTTAAGCCCTCCCCAACTCATAATGTTTGTGATACGCTTGTATGTTAAAGTTACAGCTGTGTGTCTTTGTTCCCATCAGAATGATGCATTGGGCAGGCCGTATTGAGAAGGAGCTGGAGAAGACTCTGCAACTGGTCACTGGAGCCCAGCAGATGAAAGGGGTAAGTACTGGGAACTAAACATAATACCTGATCCCATGCACGACTGCAGTTAAACTGTCTCTCTCTCCCCCTGTCTCTCTCTTCCCCTCTCTCTCTCTCTGAAGCTAGGCTTACTATCGTATTGTTTGTGTGCCAAATGGAAGCGTAACACCAGCAGTGTGTCTATGTACTCTAGAGACTCCACGCATCTGGGCTCCTGCTTCCGTTCCTCTGTCATTGTGTGCGTGACACGAGAGCAGCAGATGGTTTGGCCGTGTTAGATTGACAGAGTTTCGTCATGTTTCTACACAGAGGCAGTGTGCATGTTCACTGGGCTTCCAGGTCTGGAAACGGGCCTGGATCTAATGCTTCATTATTGCTGTGTGGCTGACTGTGATGATTCAGCCAGCCACAATAGCGTCTACGGCTGCGGTGATGGTAATCGTTCCCATGGTGAGGGGGATGGCCGTGGTGTTAATATGGTAGTGTAATTGACGATAGCGAGTGTAGGCGACAGTTGGTGACAGTTGCTAGTTGTGGTTAAAGGGTTCAGGACAGTGTTTGGGCGGGCGGAGCAGTGATGATGGTTGTTGCCATGGCTGCGGTTAGCATGGGGATGTGTTGGTTGCTCTGACAATATCATTATTTGCGTTGTCTTCCAGAATAACACAGCATCACTATTTGGTCTGTCGCTATTTACTCACTGAAATACAGGCTTAAGCGTTCCTAGTTTGTGTCAATAGTTATTGAATAGCAATGTGTGTGGATTTGCATAAGCAAGTACAGCACGTCAATTAAAAGTGTATTCAATTGTGTTTGCACTGTCAGAAAGATTGACATTGAGTGAATGCTGTGGGAATAGTTAGTTCATCTAATAGTCTGTTCTGGTGTATACTAGTAGGTGGGTTGGCCTGAGTGTGTGTGAGTATGATGGTTGAAAGGTGCGTTTGTGAGTATGTTAGCATAGTGCGTTTGTGAGTATGTTGGCATAGTGTGTTTGTGAGTATGTTGGCATAGTGCGTTTGTGAGTATGTTAGCATAGTGCGTTTGTGAGTATGTTAGCATAGTGTGTTTGTGAGTATGTTAGCATAGTGTGTTTGTGACTATGTTAGCATAGTGCGTTTGTGAGTATGTTAGCATAGTGCGTTTGTGAGTATGTTAGCATAGTGCATTTGTGAGTATGTTAGCATAGTGCGTTTGTGAGTATGTTAGCATAGTGTGTTTGTGAGTATGTTAGCATAGTGCGTTTGTGAGTATGTTAGCATAGTGCATTTGTGTAGGCTAGGTTGTCCTGAGTGTGTGTGTGTGTTAGCCTAAAGGCTCCACTCTGTCTATTGACGTGCATGCATGTACAAGAGGGTAAACCTGACATGACCAGATCCAGGTAAGATACGCTAAATAGATGTGACTATACTTATGATGTGACATTTATACCAATATAGATGTTGTAATTATACTGAACAAAAAATATAAATGTAACCTGTAAAATGTTGGTCCCATGTTTCATGAGCTGAAATAAAAGATCCCAGAAATGTTTCATATGCACAAAAAGCTTACTTCTCTTAAATTATTTACCACAAATTTGTTTACATCCCTGTTAGTGAGCATTTATCCTTTGCCAAGATAATTCATCCACCTGACAGGTGTGGCATATCAAGAAGCTGATTAAACAGCATGATCATTACACAGGTGCACCTTGTGCTGGGGACAATCGAAGGCCTCTCGAAAATGTGCAGTTTTGTCACACAACACAATGCCACAGATGTCTCAAGGGAGCGTACAATTGGCATGCTGACTTCAGGAATGTCCACCAGAGCTGTTGCCAAATAATTGAATGTTAATTTAGCTAACATAAGCCTCCTCCAATGTAATTTTAGAGAATTTGGTAGTACGTCCAACCGGCCTCACAATTGCAGACCACGTGTAACCACGCCAGCCCATTATCTCCACATCTGGCTTCTTCACCTGGGGAATCGTCTGAGACCAGCCACCTGGACAGCTGATGAAACTGAGGAGTATTTCTATCTGTAATAAAGCCCTTTTGTGGGGCCTGGCTCCCCAGTGGGTGGGCCTGGATCCCCAGTGGGTGGGCCTGGATCCCCAGTGGGTGGGCGTGGCTCCCCAGTGTTGTGGGCCTGGCTCCCCAGTGGGTGGGCCTGGCTCCCCAGTGGGTGGGCCTGGCTCCCCAGTGGGTGGGCGTGGCTCCCCAGTGGGTGGGCGTGGATCCCCAGTGGGTGGGCCTGAATCTCCAGTGGGTGGGCCTGGCTCCCCAGTGGGTGGGCCTGGCTCCCCAGTGGGTGGGCCTGGCTCCCCAGTGGGTGGGCCTGGATCCCCAGTGGGTGGGCCTGGATCCCCAGTGGGTGGGCCTGGCTCCCCAGTGGGTGGGCCTGGATCCCCAGTGGGTGGGCCTGGATCCCCAGTGGGTGGGCCTGTGTGGCCCTCTGCAAAGACCTTTGCACCACCGACACTTCAGACACTGACTACACAGAGTCATCAACACGGTACATCCACCCCACATTTGTTGACCACTCCACACCCACTGTGGAACCGGCGTCTAGGAGAGTGGAGACAGGTGGTACAAGGGACACCAGCTTCCTGGACCCAAGGAACATGTCGGCAGACAGGGCAACCAGAGTTGCTCTAGACGTGCGCAACAACCTCAAGGACTACTTCCTCACACCAGCTGAACAAGTGTCTTTTCAGAATGCTGCTATCGCGCCCTCCAATACAAGTTAACATGTTGTGTGGTTTGGAAAACGGGCGCACATACACTACATGACAAAAAGTATGTGAACACCTGCTTGTCGAAACAGGGACAGGGGAGATGATGAATCAAGGGGAGATGATGAACCAAGGGGCGGTGACCCACCTGTAGATGGGCCGTCGGGGCTCAGCTCTGTCTCTGGGCTGTCCAAAACACCACCCCCTCCGACACCTACAAGTAGATGGCGAATACATTAGAATTCAAGCAAATCTGAAAACATCTCCATGGGCTCCTTTGAGTTAAAACACTTACTCAAATTAACTGATTTCATAAACATCTCAATCTAATTCCGCCTTTTATGACGGAAAATGTCATTGCAACACTGCGCTATACTCCGAACCCTCCGTCTCCGTAGTGTCTGGATTGGCCTTAACGTCTTGATCACACTCATTGAGCAAAATGGTGCAAAATGGTACGCAGCATCATCTGGATATGTTTGCATACATGTATTAACCACACAGAAAGCACTGCAACTGCCTCTGCTGCGCAATGCTGCAAGGCAAACGCAGCGTTTCATTGGAAACGAATGCACTTGTGGTGTACTGAAACGCAATGACGCTGTCGGTGTGAACGAGGCATAAGTAGTGTGTGCATTCGCGGTCGTGAGTTGGTGTGAAAGAACATTTATCACGGCCCCAAACAGGAGTCGTCACAGGGTGTGTTAAATGGCCCAGCGTGCCTAGAAAAGCCATTTTCTAAATGGATGCCTCTCTCTATACGTGTGTCTGATAGAAATCTTCCCAGGGCTATGCCGGCTGGTAACAAGATTGTCTCCCTTCGCGCTCCCTTCCTCTTCATGCGCAGTTTATTTTCAGAGTAAAAAAAAAAAAAAAAAGTCAGCAAATTATTATTTTGTTTGTCTTACGCTGAGCGAGTGAAGGGAGGAAGTTGAATTTAATGTGGTGTATTATGTTCCTCTTGGTTGAGATTTTGATGCCAGAGAGATTGTGGGTATTTAGCGAGAGAGAACGGGTAGAGGGGATGTGCTTGCTGAGAGAGAGAAGGAGCAGGGGAGATATTGGCGGTTTTGAAAGAAAAGGTGGAGGTTTAGAAAGACTGATGAATGAGAGAGAGGGTCATGGTTTTTACAACAGGAGTGTGTTTGTGTGCGGGGATGGATGGACCATTTGACAGCAGGAACAGATATTTGGAGAATGTGGGCACATTCACTGAGACGGAATTGGTCATGTATGATTTGGGAGTGAGAAGAGAGAGAGACAGAGAACATCCAATGGGGAAGGATGGATCTATCCTGTTTCTTTTCCTCATTATAATCCTCATTGCTGTGTTTGTGATCTGTTCTGAGAGAGGCTGCTGTGCTGTGGTGGACACTGGCATTCCTTTCATATCCTCAAAGCTTAGTCAGACCTGTTTGATAAGCATACAGTAGGATTACACCCACACACTGTCATCATGGGCTGGAGTACAGTAACTCTAGAGTTTATTGGAAACGCACGCACACGCACGCGCGCGCGCACGCACGCACGCACGCACGCACACACACACACACACACAGAGGTATGGCCATTTGTTCACCCCCTCTTCTAGAGAGAGAGCCTCTTAAATACTA